>NC_056733.1:1254018084-1254083084 GCF_019279795.1 Protopterus annectens
ATCCCTCTGCACAAGGCTGGGCCATCACTGGACCTGGGAACTATAGACAATAATTCTGACTAGTTGCATATTCAAAGCCATGGAAATTAATAAAAAGGACATAGAAAACCTTCAAATACTGTAGAAAAAACATAGTTTAGTTTAGTCAAGGGCAGATCATGCTTACTCAGCCTGGTAAATGTCTTTGAGGAGGTCACCAAGGAAATAGAAGAGGGCAAAATGTAAAAACAAACTCAGAAATATTGGCATAAATCTCTATGTTATTCAGACAATAGCCAGCTGGCTCTCAGATAGGACCCTGGAAGTTAAGATGGGGGGAGACCACCACCACAAAGAGGCTGGTCAATAATGGAGTCTCTCAGGGCTCTGTGCTGGAACTGCTCTTTTTTGACATCAACTACTTGGAAGTCAAGGCCAATATCAAGGGCCTCTAGCTGACCAAGTCCGCAGATTATTGCAAACTAGGTGAAGTTATGGAATCCCCCCAAGACATTAACAT
Source organism: Protopterus annectens (assembly GCF_019279795.1). NCBI lineage: Eukaryota > Metazoa > Chordata > Ceratodontiformes > Protopteridae > Protopterus > Protopterus annectens. Next base: position 1,254,018,584 of record NC_056733.1, read on the forward strand.
CCTACAGGAAAAACTAACACAGAAAAATGACTGGTGACAAAGCCACAACTTAAAACTCAGTGTCAAAAAATGAATAACAGTACCCTTTTGGAAGTTAGCTACCATAGGAAATTATCTCATTGATAAAATACTCTAAGAGTAGGATGGGTAGTCAGGGATTTGGGTACTTATGTACATAGTAACCTGTCTTTTGACCAAACAAGTGTCTAAGGTAATAAGGAAATCATTCATTGATGCTCAGCTTATAAGCAAGAGCATGGTATCTAAGTCCAAGGAAGTCCTTGTATCATTGTATTCAGTCCTCATCAGGCTGATCTCTGAGTACAACATCCCCTTCCATATGCACTTGATCAGGCTCATGCAACAACTGTGATGTCCACAGAGGCTCCTCCCAAAAAGAATGCAGGGGTAAACAGCATGTCATATACAGATCACCTCAAAGCCCTATCATTATACTCTGTACAGACTGTTGAGAGGTGATCTACACCTAGCTTACAAAGTGACATTGAATCCCAGTCTAATGGACCGTTTGCATAGCCACAAAATGCATGGCATCAGAATTACTCAATCTAGGGATTTAAACTTTATTTGCAACATAAACAGGACACTGGAGAAACAGGTATGTGTCTCAGAGAATCCCCCTTCTCTGAAACAGACTTCCCATCCATGTGAACCAGTGCTCTCTCCTAACTCTATTCAAGAGAAACCTAGACCAGTGTATTGGAAATTGGAAATATATCCCAGCTCTAGCACCTATGACTGTAATTTACAGAAGCAGCCTGTAAATCCTACCTTAGCATACACATACCCCTTAAAATAATGTCTAAGCCACATAAACTTTCCAGATACAATTGGAATGCTTGGCTAAGCTTATAAATGTCCTAGTGGTCATTAGCCTAGTATTCACCTATGAACCTATCAACTTATGATTGTAATTTGATAGTAATACATGGTGTTGTAATGTGCAACAGTTATTTTGAGAGTTTTCCTTGAATTATTGAATTTTGAGCATTTAATGAATCAGTAATGCCCTTGATAATTATGGTACTAACAGGTGAGCATTAGCTTCACAGGGGTTAACTGTGTGTTCTACTAAGTATTTTTTCTAAATTGCTCACTGTTCTATTCATACTATTGTCTACTATGGAGGGCACAAAGATTGCTAATAAATTTAAATAGCCTGGTGAGATATACTAAGTGCAGTGTGAAGGCAGGTAGGTGAGAAACCAGTAAGAGTCATTGGTGTTAAAGACTATAAAGATGGTGCAATGAGGTAAATTTGTTTATCGGGCATAGTAACCAGTGAATCTGTGGCCCATGTGGTAATGTACTTGAAGGGTCAAGTTTGTGTGTAACTATTTTTTGTGACTTCTGATTCTTTCCTAATCATTTGGCGGAACATGAACCTTGCTATTCGGTGATCTCCCATGGATGTTAACTATACTAATCTATTGCATTTAGGTGAGATGTTTTGATAGCAATTGCCAAATTAGCTGTTTGATTGATGCGTGATGGCTGGCTAAGGATAACTGAGTAATACAGCAATTATACATTTGTTTCTGTAATGGTGGGATGGTTGGTTTCTTTTCTTTTACTCAGCTGTACTTTTCACTGAAGTATTGCCTGAGAGGTAAGTTTATTTTTCCTTTCTTCTGACCTTTTTCACCATATTCTATTTTACAGAATTGATTGTTGTTGGAGTTATGCTTCATTTGTCCATTATAGTGTCAGTTATGGCTTAATTGCTTAAGACGATATTCTTGGATCGTGTTTATACTTTAGTGTCATGTATATACTTGGTGAAAGCTGAAATAACGGGCTTGCACTAAGTGAAGAGGAGTTTGAAAATTCAAATTTTGGAGTTAAGGAATAGATGTTGGAAGCTACAAATGTTAAGTTATTTTGGTTAAGTAGCTTAGGACTTCATGAATTCTAAATTAGGATTTGCATTCTGGGGTGCAGGGTGAGCTGGGTTTAATGAAGCTGACAGAACATGAACCTGGGTGTTTGGTGATCTCCTGTCTGTAAGGTTAAGTTGTTATATACACCGATCTTTTGCATTTTGGTGACATGTTTGATAGCAATTGCCATCTGAGGTGTTTAGTGGATGTGTAATGGCTGGCTAAGAATGAATGAGCAATACAGCAAGTATACCTCTGGCTGTATTTTTTTTTTTACCGCAGTAGTTGTCATGGAAGAATTGTCTGTGAGTTTTTTTTTTTTTTTTTTTTTTTTTTTTTTTTTGTAATTTTGTTTCTTCTGAGAGTTTTTTTTAACAGATTCTATTTCACAGATTGGATTGTTGTTGGAATTATGGTTCAGTGGTTCACTGTAGTGTAAATTATGGGTTAATTGCTTAAGGTGACATTCTGGGATTATGTTTATACTTTAGTGTCATGTATCGACTAATAGATGTTGGAAGTTACAAATGTCAGTTTTGTTGGGGTTAAGTAGCTTAGGATTTAATTAATGCTGAATTAGGATTTGCAGCCTGCTGTTCAACGTAAGTGGAGGTTTATGAGTTGAGACTGATTGTCTAACATACTGCTGTTTCAAGATGTTTGATCAGACTTACAGTGGTATATAGCTAACAGACTAAGGTTCAATATCCGTAGTCTAGTCTTTTCTTTCATTAGCTCTGTAATTTTTAAGAGGACAGTATACCTACACTATAAATCTAGATGGACACAGGGGTGTACAAAGAATGAATATTGGTAGTGGAAAGGATGACTAAGGTGTGTGAATCCATCAAGTGTACCGAAGTATGTTGGTCTGGAAGAGTGAAATATAAACTTGTCAAATGTATGTTCTCTTTTTCCCATAATGTACAAAATGGGCGTTAACGTGGCTTAAAACTTTGACATTCTTAGACTGCTTGGAAATTATGTATAGTTGTGTTCCTGTTTTTCATGTTGAGGATAAATAATTTTAAGCAATATTGTTACTGTGATTACACTTAAATCTATGTTAAGCTTTTGTGCCTGACTCTCCAAGGAAAATGACTTATGCAATGTAGAAATTTCCTAGTTATTAAGCACAAATAAATACATAATAAATTGCACAGATATCTATGCAGTGAAACAGCATACACTGAAAAGAGTAAAACTCGCATGAATTTCAAGGGGTTGGGAGGGTGGCCTAATGGTTAAGGTGTTTGCCTTATAAACACAAGGTGCAGTGTTTGAGTCTCACAAAGGATAATTGGTTAGGCGTAAAACATCTCGCAAGGGCAGTTAGATTAGTACTAATCTATGAACCTATGAACCTAAATGGCTTAGTCATTTCAAAGAATGTGAAACTCAGCACCAAGAAGGAAAAAAAACACTTCAGGAAAACAATAGAGTGACAGCATGCAGGAGACAGAGTCTGAATAAAAAGATTAACAGTGCATCAGAAGAGTCAGTGTCAAATATTGGAAATTAAACTCAGAAATAACAAAGACTGCTCTTCATATGATAGAAAATAACATGCAAAAGAAAAGAACAGGAAAAGATATCTATTTCGGAAACAAAGATAAGCTTACAGATTCTAGTACATTGATCAATGCAGTGAACTAATCAGTCTATAATCAGCTAAAATAAGGACTTAAGTTAGAATCTGTGACCACAAAAGTTTGTTTACAACTTTACAGAAGCTCTGCCCATTTTGGGGTATCTCCAAAATGATGTTAGCATGTGTAAAATATAGTCTGGGCAAAAATCCACATCCAGAATGGTAAATACACTTGTTTCATTAACTAAAAGACAGCAAAACAATTAACACCCTGCCCAAACCGTAAATACAATTCAAGAAACAGTTCCAAAATGTAATAACTAGATAATTTACTGTTTAAGGATTGTCTCCCTAGACATCCAGTAAAAACTGCAGTGAAGGGGAAAGAACAGTGAGTTTCATAAACATATATAAATAGGATACTTAAATATGTTAAGACCCAGAGCACTCACACTGGCAGAAACAAAAGAAATAAAATGAAAATGATCCCCTTTTATAGAAAGTTGACTCATTTGGTGTCAACAGTACCAGCACAAAACTGGTAAGACTGATGTTCCTGGTCTTGAGAGAATTTTATTTTATTCATAGTTGTTTACCAGGGTAATACACTGACCACAATAGACCAATTCCAGGCACAGCCAGAGTGAATACTATCATAATACAGATGGCGAATTGTGCCATCTTTATTATATTATTAGGAAAGCACATTCTTAAAGGCATGGGGTTAATTATTCATCCTCCTCTACAGAAACATCCTTGGAGATAGCTGACCTAGGTTCTGCAAAAACAAATCCATCTGAAATGAAAAAGAGATGATTCCCTAAAAACGGACAGCATAAAAAGTGTGCTGAGCACAAAACTCACAGTCAGGAAATTCCAGCATACTATTTCAGATGTTAGAGTCACCAGAAGCTATTTTGACTCATTAAACACATATTAAGTATTGCTTTTTATTGACCAGTCAAGGACTCTGCCTTATCTCTATGTAGAACTGATGAATATTCTAGACACCCTATTGCAGAACTAAGACCTTCCACCTCAGACAAAGCTGTTATTCCTGTAATTGACGAAATCAAAGCAGCTTTGTGGCATACAGGAATAATGTTTTGACTATGATGCAAATGTCTCAAGTTTGAATAGTAACTCTGGAACTGAAGAAGCTGGCTGGGGAGGCAGAGGATCGATAAGGAGGATCCTGGTTTGTGTCTCTGGAGGGGATGACTGAGGCCACATGTCAAAGCTGAAGAGTGTATTTAGAATCTCTGGTGGACACTGGGGATCAACAGAGGTGCTTACTTTCAATGTGGCATGGTTGACTGAAAGACTGTCATTCAAGGATGCAGAAACACCACCGAATATGCTTATCACAAACAAGCCCCTTTATCCTCTGTGGGCATTTGCACAGGAAAGCATTAAGGCTTACAATGAAAAATGTTTGAGCCCTAGCTCAAAGCCCTCTGCCCTCCATCCTTGGGAAATGAATAGGCTAACCTGCATGTAAGTGATGATGCAAGAAAGGTGTTCTCAAGCAGGGCTTCCAAGCTTGGTGTTGTTGTTTTTATTGAGGAAAGGTCACTGGCCAGAGTAGTGAAGCAATGTTCAGATAATTATATGACTCTGGACTGCTGACAGTCTCTGAAGCTGCTGCTTTAAAGGGTGATTTCTATTGTCATATCAACTGTAGAGCCTGGATGCCATGTTATCTCTTTTTTGAGTGATACAGGGGATTGCGCACTTGGGTGATGCATGGAAGGTGTGTCCACATGGCCTTGATTAATGCATTACAGCCTCAATATACCTGTACACTCTGTCCTGAAACTTATTCTGTGTTTGCAGCAGTAAACTGCACTGATTGCTCCTATGGCCTTACCCATTACTCTAGCCTTACAGAGTCTGGTAGGCTATGCAATGTAGCAGTAGACCACACAAGCATATTACATAGCATTATTGAGAACTGTGTGGATGACTGTTATGGGAAATTTAATTTTAATTTATTTAGTCCTGAAAAAAAATGTTTGTTTCATTTCCTTCCATAAACTTACAAAACATGTCTCCATCTAGACCAAATGGAAACTGCAATTTACTGGACATTATCTTACCAATATTACTTGGAGAGGAATTGAGACAGAAGTTTTTAATAAACCGTTTAAGAAACCACTGCACTGTTATTAAAACTTGGATACTACAAAAGACTAAATTGTTTTGGAGAGCAATTAATTAACTTTTAGACAAGTTTTATTTCTAGACATTCTAAATCTTCTCAACAGGATAACACTATTAGTAGTGTAATTAAATGTTATTTGTCAATAGCAGCTGTTTCAAATGTTTTACATATAACAGTCCATTTGGTTCTACAATTCCCGCACCCTTTTATTTTAAAACCATCTCTACTAAACGTGTTTGAAAATTCAGATAAATTACCAAAAAATGTGCTAGCATGAATCTTTAACCTTGCACCCTTAATTTCTCAGAATGATATCCTTTATAAGTGTGATATCCCTAACCCACATATTAAAGTGCTCACTCATATCAGGTACTTCCCCAAGGGTCTATATTATAACATCGAATTCTACAAAGATCAAATGCTATAATATCGAGCCCTAAACACCGAAATCCAAAAACATCAAACAGTCAGAATAGCAAATTTTGTTCCAGGGAAAAAATTTGCTATTCCGAGAAACATACACACAACACAAACACACACAAAAAACAGCAATCCACACACATACACTTAAAATCCTACACCTAAACCTAAACTAAACTTTACATATACTACTAGCTATCCACTTACCTTAACCCAACCCTAAGGTCCGTCACTATCGCACACTCACCTCACCCACGCCCTAACTCACCTAACCCACCCCCTAACCCTAACCTACACACAACCGCACACTTACCTGACCTGCGCCCTAACCCTAACTCACCTAACCCACCCCTAACCCTAACATACACAAAATCACACACTTATCTGACCAATGCCCTAACCCTAATGTGCACACAACCGCACACTTACCTGACCCGCTGCCTAACCCTAACTCATCTAACCCGCCCCCTATCCCTAAACTACACACAATCGCACACTTACCTGAACCCGACCCGTAATGTTCCAACATATCGAATGCTGAAAACAGCGAAGCCACAGCAACGGCCCACCGAATTCTTTCCCTGGGAAAGAATTCGGTGTCCTGCACCTTCGCTGTTTTCAGCGTTCGACATTACGGGGTCAATATTATAACATTCGATCTTTGTAGAATTCATTGTTATAATATAGACCCCTTCCCCAACCCTCAGTTCACTTACACCACTTCCAAAGATGTCTTCTACCTCTTCCCCTCAAAACAACAGACCGATTTCTAATTTTTTCCCCATTGCAAAAACACTTGTAAAGCTTACACAACCTTTACCTCTTCAGAAAAATATTTAAAAATGTATGTATGATCAGCTGTTTGAACATGTCAGTATATATGGCCTTCTGTCAGAGGTTCCACATTTTTAAATTATTATTGTACTCTTAACAAGTGTTTTTCAGTAACTGATTCTGAAAAAGGAAAATGTTTATTTAAGGGGGGAGGGGGCCATTTGTGAATTGACATAGGCATTTGAGATGATTCACCCAAATCTCTTCATTTTAAAAGTCGCATTTAGCATTCGGTGAGAGACTATTATCACTGTTAAAGAATTACTTATATATTTGAAAATGCAGTGTTTTATTTCATAGTATCCTATCAGGATAAGGCATTTTTAAAGCTGTTGTTCTGCAGACGTCAGTTTTTGAGCCTAGTTCTTTGTTGATTATTAATGATTTATTTGTTTATCTCTCTTTCTGTCTCTCTCTCTCTGCCTGTGTCTCTGTCTCATCACCCTCTGGCTATACGTACTAATGATATTTTGCTGGTTACAGCTGGTAACATTAGTAAAGCCTTCCAAAAGCAATAACAAGAAGACTTTAACATCAGGAAGTGGGTACAGTATAATAAACTATGTATACATCCAAAACTTCTGGTATGTTCAAAACTGTGCAGGTCTTCCTATTATGAGATCTTCTTAGCAATCTTTCTAGTAGATATAGTTCCATAAATATTGCTCCATCTGCCTTTCAAGCATTGTTAGAAAGTAAAGCTGAGAGGTATCTTGACTTGACTCAAGACATAGAATACTATCTATCTCCATCTTGCTTCTCTTGAATCCAGAAGAGATTTAGGTGTTTATGTGCTTACTTCCATACTGAAGTATGTCAGTATAGAGTCCCTGTAGTAACTGGAGTATGGCAGTATGGGTCCCTGTAGTAAATGGAGTATGCCAGTATAGAGTCCCTGTAGTACTCTACATTCTAGCCATAGCAACACTATACTTCAAATCCATATAACTAAAGTCTGTAGGTTTATCCATAGGTAGGTACTAGGCTATTGGCCCTAGGGCCTATATAAGCCTAGCCAAACGGTAGCCTGGCTTTTACCACCCAAGAAAATTATTTTCCTGTGCCCCTGTCAAGCAGAGCCACAGTAGTGATCCCCGGGGTGAATTTCCTATCTCCCATCCAGTCATCAAGATTTTTCTTGAAGAGTGCTAATGAGGAGCTTTGTTTGATACAGATAGTTTGTTCCAGGGTATGGGAAGTCTCTGGGACAGGAATCTATCCCTCCAGCATGTTCTGTTTATTGTGGTGACAAGGTTTAGGTCCCTAGAGCGTGTAGCTTGGAGGGATTGGGATTTCTTTAAGTGGAGCATGTCCAACAGCTCTGGGTTTGCCATAGCTTTGTATGCTAGGCAGAGATCACCTCTGAGTAGGCGATATGCAACAGATTAAAGCTGGAGTTTTTTGGGACGGTCTGCGTAGGGCATCTATTTGAGGCTGGTAATCCTCTTTGTGAGGTATTTCTGTGGCCTTTCCAGTTGTTGTAGATGTCTTTTGAGGTACATACCAAAAGGGGCGTTGTACTCTATAATGGGTCTAATGAGTGATGAGTACAGGGGAACAATGGCCTCTTTTTTCCTGGATGAGAAACCTTTTGTGATGAGGTGTGCCAAGTAGAAGGATTTCCTGACTACTGTGGCGATGTAATTATCAAAGGAGAGACTACTGTCCACCTGTGCCCCAAGTCTCTTATCACACTTTCAGTGTTAGGTAGACTACCGCCTATGTGGTAGTTCATGGGTACAGAGTTTTTACCAAAAGGGATGACAATGCACTTTTTGGCATTGAGCTTGAGGCCATGGCTTTGACACCAGGCATCTGTCTCTGTGAGGCCCTTTTGTAGGATGTCCACATCATTAGCAGTTTTGATTATGATTATGGCTCCTAGTTTGCAGACATCTGCGAACTTTGTTAACCAAAGACCTTCTGTGTTAGCCTGTACTTCACAGAAGTAGATACCAAACAGAAGAGGACTGAACCCTGTGGTACTCCAATTGTCACTGGTCTGAAGAAGGGTTGCCAGCTGTCCGGTTTTTGACTGGACTGTCCGGTTTTCTGACAAATTGTCCGGTTACCAATTTCTTTCAAAACCAGACATGTGTAGTCCAGGTTTTGTGCCACTGCCAAATTTGTACTAGTAGACACACTAAACAACCGGATTCAAGATGCACCAACGGAGGATGAAAGGGCAGGATGACGTGGACCACACACTCTTAGTGCACTTAACAAAGATGGCTGAAAAAAATGTAATGACGGGAAGGGGGTGCCACTATAGTGATGTCACGCATCATATACAGGTCACAGGTGAATGTAAAGTGATGTTGTTTTCCCGCCAGTGTTGTTGAAAGTATACAGACATAGTTGTGTCAACAAGCTGGTAGAGTTGACCAGAAGTGGAACGTTTAGTTTGTGTTGCAGGAAAGCAGTGTCAAGCCTGTTTGTCATCAAAGGAATTTTCATCGCCAAGTATGCCTTGTGTGAATGATTGGTTTAACAACCCTCTGGGTACTGTTCAGAACCTTTCTGGTCAGTTTATAAGGCCTGCAATTTAAAGGGTTGGGAAGGTGGCCTAATCATTAAGGTGTTTGCCTTACAAATACAAGGTGCAGGGTTTGAGTCTCACAAGGCATAATTGGCTAGGCTTGCAATGACTCACAAGGGCAGTTAGCATAGTACTAACCTATGAACTATAAGACTTTCATGTGTGGTTGAAAAAAAATGGTTCTGAAGATTGTCATCTGTGATTTCTTTTATTCGGAAATGTAATACCTGGTTTGGGATGCATTTCTAAGTCTATTTGAGTGGAATGGACTTTCTTTTCTGTATGAGGAAGTGCTTGCTTTATTTAAATGCGGGGCTAGCAATATACCTGTTTTTCCCCATGTCGTGTATGCACTGTTCTTCATTGTACTATGTGTTTTCCTATGCTGCAGTATTGAAATCGGGGATTATTCTCCCCTGCTTTCAAGTGGGTATAGCTGTGTGAGAGAGAAAGGAGAATGCAGATTGCAGCCTCCTATCATGTTTTTATTTACTATAAATAAATCTATATCTGGGCATTGTTAGCATGGTGTCCTATGTTTTGCTTGTATCAGAAGTCTTGCTGTAAGCTGTGCTGTTGGGTTGACTAATTGCACTGCACGATAACTTATTTTTTATTGGGGTTTACTACTATTATTGAAAACTTTTCCTGGTTCTAGCTTCTACGGTTAAAACTTGTTTCTCTACATGCAGGAAAGTCCGTACATGGACAGCTGTACCATGCGGAATATATAAAAAATTATAAATGTCTTGCTGTTTTGGTGCAGAAATCTAATTTTCCACTAATAATTGCATGAAATACGCAATGTTAGTATTCTCCGCAACAACAGAAGAAATGCTAATTTTACAAGTATGAGCTTTTGTTCTGATAAAAAATAAACACTGGTTGTGGTTATGATTTGGCCTTCAAAATCTTGCATTTCCATTAAAAAGGCTGCACTTTTGCCATTTGAAAAGGTGTTCCAGCTTAAGTTCTTTCAGCGAAAGTAAGAGTTCATTTTATAGGGTATTTATTAGGTGTTTTACTGAAATTTGACAGTAAGTAGTTTTCAAGTCGGTTTCGAAGACTGGATATATGTACTTGTAATGTAAGAATTTAAGCAGGTAGTTGCTTTTAACTGTCTCTGATACACATTCTTAGCTGTTCCTTGATCACTTGGATACATCTGTCAGACTTTTTTATTGCTTTTGCTAAATATTCTGCAGAAAAGTAATGCCTTTCTGTTGCACTTGTTTTGGTCCTATAGTTCAACTCGCGCTATCAGCTGATGTCACGGTGATGTCACAAAATGGGCGGACCATGGATGGGAGAGGGGATGGTAATGGGTGGAGTTATGGGTGATGCGATCGGTGTGACCTTAGTCCAGTTTTTGCCACAAAGAAAGCTGGCAACCCTAGTCTGAAGTTGGATTTGGAGTCTGCTACTTTCACAGTGTGGGTTCTGCCATTGAGCCAGTTTGCAACCCATCTTGTGACATAGGGATTTATACCTAGTTTAGAGAGTTTATCTATAATTCCAGAGTGGGGGATGGTGTTGAAAGCCTTGGCGAGATCTAGATAGGCTGTGTGAACCACCTTACCCTCATCTACGGCTTTGGTGACCTCTTCAAAGAAGTCTATCAGGTTTAGGAGACATGTTCTGTCTTTTACAAACCCGAACTGGGTAGGGTCCAGAGTTTGGAGATTACCAATGTCATTGTTTATAAGTTCCATGATGATATGTTCCATAGCCTTGCAGACCAGACTCATCAGGCTAATGGGGCAGTAGTTCCTTGGGTCTGTGGTGGCTCCCCCTTTGTGGAGTGGGATAACCATGCTGTGTGCCATTCAATGGGCACAAAGCCTGCGGTGAGGCTATGATTCAACATGGTACTTAGGTGGGATGCCAGTTCATTCTGTATTTCATGTAGAACACAGCCTGGGATGTTGTCAGGTCCCAAGGATGCTCTGTTCTTGGCTTTGGAGAGTGTGTTTTTACCTGTGCAGCCGTGATTACAGGAACTTTGCATTCTTCTGGTATAGAGATAGGCCCTTTAGGGGGTGAGAGAGGGGTAAAATTAGCACTGAACCTATCTGCCATTATGTTGGCAATATCAGTTTGTTCTGTATATTTAGTGCCATTGTGCTGTAACTCAGAGCAGATATGAGTGTTGCCATTGAGATTCTTGACATAGCTATAGAATGCTTTGTGGTTGTCTTTAGAATCAATGGCAATTTTGTTTTCGTAACTAGCTTTGGAGAATTTTATGAGGGCTCTCAACTTCTTACTGAGGTTGACTGAAGAGTTCCTCCAATCATGGGATTTTACTCTTTTTTGCAACCGATTCTTTCTTCTGTTGTAGAGTTTGTTTATGGCAGAGGACCACCAGACTGGCTTCCTTTTTCTGGAGAATAACATCTTGGTTCTGTTAGGGATTGCACAATCCATGCACTCGTGTAAGTGCTTATAAAGTGCATTTGTATATGATTCAGCAGTTGTACCTCTATTGTCCATCAGCATGGGTGTTGTGAAGTTTGCCACTTCTGTCTTACGAAGCGTGAAGTTGGCTTTGGAGAATTTTTTTACGGTGGTTTCCCTAATGGGGGGTGGGGGTGGGATGTGGATGTCTAGGGTGATCAGCTTGTGGTCAGATCTGACTAACGAGGAATTGACCTCTGGTTAGAACAGTAGTTGCCCATGTTGGTAATGACTAGGTCTAGGATATTGCTGCCCCTGGTGGGGGTGTGGATAAGTTGATCCAAGGCATTGGAATTTATGAATTCCAGAAAACGTTGAGCACAAGAGTTGGTACATGAGTAGTTTTCCCAGTTAATGGGGTAGTTGAAATCACCCATTATTATAGTGTTAGGTTGTACCCTAATATTTTCCAGTGTATCAAGAAATGAGGAGTGGGAATCCTGGGGCATGGTGGGGGATATGTAGCAAACTACAATTTGGATTGCAGTCTTACCCGGAGTTAGTTGCACTTGGATAATCTTGGATGCATTATGCTGAGCAACTAGCCTGGAGGTGTGGATATCATTAATGAATATGGACACGCCTCCACCTTTAGTTTTTCAGTCCAGGTTAGGTGGCCAAAAGGTGTGGTATGAATTATAGCCTGGTAATGCAGGGATGCTCTCTGGAGCCTTGAACCAGGTCTCTGTCACTGCACAGATGTCGATGTTCTCCATTTTAAGGAGTGCCTCGAGTGAGTGCATTTTGAGGTTTAGATTTCTAGCATTACCCTCAGATTTTGCTTGTTTGTACCTGTTATGGTGGTGAATTTGTCATTTGAACTTTGCCTAAAAAAGGCACTATAGGGGTGGCAAGAGTCTTAGCCAGTATCCGGAATCAGGGGCAACAGGTGCAGGCCATCTTTGGCAAACCATTGTGGTTTGTAGATCATATCATCCCAGGCAGACAGATACTGGATCGATCCCCTTAGAATGACACCAGAAGTTTAGCCAATTGTTGAAGTCAATTATTTTGTCCTTGTACTCTGGTATCATTCTGGGTGATGAGTACTAAGCAAGTCAAAACATCACTTCCTCACTCTTAAAGCAGAACAATGCTTAAAGCAGAACAATGCTTACCTGTTACTGCTCATGACTTAACTTTTTTGTCTTGTCTTACTGTCAAGCATCATCCACACACCACTGTCTCTATTTGGCTTACATGTCATCAGTTAACTCCTTCATCTTCTCTCTCAGATATCACAATAGAGGTGCCCATATCTGGAACATACCCAGCTTTCTTCTATACCTAGGCAAAAATAATTTCAGCAAGCATGGCCTTGCTACTTGGAACTTTCTTTCTATTGGTCATATTTTCAGGAATAATTTATTGAATTACCATAGAAAGAACTGTTAAAGACAGTGTTTCACCACAATGGCTAGTTAAATGAATAACACAGTTTAATTTCTTTATATCCAGTGTTTAATTATTTTCTCTCCCTCTTTCTATAAATACTATACATATATATGTATATATAAATATATTACATACATATTTATAGACTTCACTTACATTAGTCTACTCTCAGAGTTTTAAATTTCTGTCTTCAATTAGTATTTTTGTCATTATAGCAGATTTCACTGTACAGGGCTGAAACTCTGTATTTGTAAAATAAGTTTGTATATTATATGGCTTAATTGTTTTCACATTCTTGATTTCAGTGTTTCACTTTTGTCTGCATCCTGCTGTGAATTATGTTGTCCTTTTTAGCAATTGTATTGGCTTTCTTTGCCATTTTAGTTATCCTCGGTCTACTATATGTTATTTTTAAAAGACTCCTTATTGTATTTAGTCCGTTTGTAACATTGCTGCCTTTGATCAAAGTTGTACCTGAAAAAGATCTATGAAACAGCTTACTGGCCTGGTTAACTAACAAAGAGATGATGTGCGCCATCATTGTCAGTCTGTCTTGCATCATCTGGCGAAACGCACTGCATATGTTGTTTCCTCCACTAGGGGTGCTATCAGTGTTAGGATATCTGAAGATGTTAATTGTCAGCCTCCTGAGCTAGCAATAGTACAACATACTGTGAATGTATGTGTGCTGTTGAAGAGCTGCCATTCATTGAATGGTACCTGCTGAATGCAGCCTTCCTAGCTCCCCTCCTACATAACAATACTGCACTGTGAGCTCACAGTGATGTGGCTATTTGTTTTCGTCACCATTGTTTTCACCCTTGCAGGATGCTTCTCTTTTCCTCACAGTTGTATGACCATAGCATTAGAATATTTAAGTATGGGAGTAAAGCCGCCCACATGGGGGTTACAGAGTAACTTGTCCAATGCAGAAAAACTGTTTCCTCCACGGTGTTACCAGCTGGTTTGGTGGGTGGGTTGTTCAACAAGTCTGACTTGTCCTGTTTGCCATCACCACCCCTGCAATGGCTTTTGATAGGGGATCTGCTGATGTTATATGTGACACAGTACACAGGGGTTATCAGCAGTGTCTTGCATATGATCTGATTAGCACTATACACACACACACACACACACACACACACACACACACACACACACATACACATACACATACACACAGGCACACATTTTCTTTTGAGTGCTTTTAACCATTTTTTAACTTAAATGTTAAATGCTGAACAGGCTGCAAGCTCTCAACCATTGACCTTGAGTGCAGCTCTTACTACTCATCTGTAGAGTACAAGTTCCATGCTATTAGAAACATAATTCATTAAAAAAAAAATCATGGATTACAGGTGTGCACCAAGAACTAGAATGAGGCTACTATTGTACCTTAAAACAATTATGCCCAGTTTTCCATACACATTTAACCATATCAGTTTTCATAATGACTGTGTTGGTAGGAAAAGCATCCTGTCTTGTGACTGGTTGTAATGTTTGTGTGTGCCTGTGACATATACAGGAAAGGGAACTCAGGAAGTAAATGTGAAAGAACTTCTGCATGCTTTTACTTTGCTGTTTACTCAGTTAGTAGATACTAGTTTAAACTGGTGTATGACATTTCGTCGAATCACAAAGTTGTGAACACCTCTTCATCAAGCACCTATTTAGCAAAGCTACAGATTGTCAAGTGGTGTTTTCAGTGAAATTTTTCCTAGGGCAAGGCAAAGTTTGGCCACTATCCAGAAGTTGCCCTTTTCCCCACTGTAGTGGAATCTCAGAGTTGGTATATTTAGTTAGGGGGCACGAGTGGGTGTGGGGGGCATAGCCCCCTACTTGGGTAGGTGCTAAGTTTTATTATTTTGTTCTCTGTCATTAGGGTGGCCTAAAGCTGCTTTGCCCTATGACAGTTTTTGCTGAAAAGTCCATTTGTCAATTTGCACCTTCGATAAATAGTTGTTTGACAAATAGGAGTTTGACGATAAGCAATTTGATAAACCAATATAGACCCACTTTAAACTACTGTGCAGTTGCTGCTTATTTTTGTTCAGCTTATGTAGTCCAGACAAGGGAAAAGAAACTTCATATTTTTGATCTATTCCTCATAAAAAGTTGTGATTTTCAGGCAAAAAAATTAATAATAGGAGATTGAAATTCTTTTGAGTTTCACACTTCATATCCTTCAGAAAATGCATGGTAATGCAAAAAAAAGTTTGTCTAGCAATTTTTTTTAAGTTTATAGGAGCAATATTCAAATGTTATCCCTTTTTTGGGCCTTTGTTGCTCCTATTATGTTTGACTATGTCTAGATTGCTTGAGGTTTGGTAGTGATAAATTTTACTGAAAAGTGAATAGAAAGAGGGTGTTTAGCTATATAAATGTGAGAGGGAATAGGGCAGGTGATGTGGGTAAGAGGTGAGTGAAGTGAGCTACCTCACACTGTAAGCAAAACATTGGTGTGCATTTGCATTGGGCTCTATCAGTCATGTATGGTTAGAAGAAGGAGATTTCCCTGAGGATTAATTATAGGGCCTCATATGAGCCATACAGCTCATGCTAGAAAAGCCCTGTTCCCTCGACATGCCAATTTACAGTTCAGAAACATGTTAGCCACAATGAGGTAAGATGTCATTATTGCCTAATTTGCATGCCTCTGAATCACGTGTACTACTGCAATTTGTGGATCATTGCTGCTTATATAGGCAGTGGCACTTCCCTCGGTCAGTTTCCCACACACACGAGTGCACAGTACATGAACACACACACACACACATATATATATATATATATATATATATATATATATATATATACATACAAGTACAAGGACTGTATATATATATATATATATATATATATATATATATATATATATATATATATATATATATATATATATATACCACAGTCCTTGTACCTGCCCCTGATCTGTTTGCCTTCCTGTGGTTCCCCCCACTTTTTGATCCAGATCCTGAAGTCAGTGTCATTAAGGTAATGAAGTATTACATGTATCCCTAGTGTCTAGAAAAAGTTCCCACCCTGATCTCCACACTGCTGTTGGCACCATTATGACACTTGCACTGATCAGTATTGGATGGTGTCTAGTCATTCCATCAACCCTTGTTCCCTGTACTGCTGCTGATGTTGTTACAGCACTTTCACTTAACAGTTTTTCCTGGTTCCCCCCACCCATCCAGTCCCTATACCACAGTCACAGCAGGCAACTGAACATGGACCTTTGGACATGTTCAATACAGTGATGCATTGGGAACCTACACAGTTGAGCAATTTCTTGAATCGCTCAGCCATGTAAATATTTTCCTGGAGACAATTCCAGTGGATAGAGAGCACATAGCTAATTAGCATATGCACTCCCTGGAATGTGTTATTAGCATTCAGCACAGCCAACGGGCCAATCCTATGTCATGCTGCATGTCTTCATTCTAGTGCACCATGCAGCACAATGGCCCTAACATAGTGCTGCATGTCTTCATTCTAGTGCATCATGCAGCACTATGTTAGGGCCATTGCTGAATCAGGAAAATGTATCAGGATATGTGCACAGAGGTGTACACTTTTTTTGTACCTTAATGAATTTCAGCCTTAGTCTGTCAATAAACAAATTTAAAAATCTCTGGTACAGACAACATGACTATTAAGAAATCAGGTTCAGGAGTGCTGCGTACCTCATGCTCCTGTTGTAAACAAAGCAGGTGATGGATAAAAGAAATTATGCAGGCTTCTTTTGGAAGAAGAGCTATGTTTGTTAATTTAGTAAAACAAGAAGCTAACTCTGTTAATGTAAGAAGTGAGACCCAGGGCACCAGCACAACACTGGGGGAGTGACCAGTACAATCTGGTAAACAGTGAAGCACTGATAATTGTGGAGACATTCGAATTTTATGCTACTTATTGTTCAGAAAATGCATGTTGATGCAAAATTACTTTCTTCCTTGATATTGATTAAAAAATATATGTTGATAGAAAACCTGTTCCATTAACTTATTAAGTGGTATAATTTCATGTTTTTATTGTTCAGAAATTGCATGCTGTTGAATAATGTTTCATAATGTTTGTTCAAACTACTAATATGAAACATGTTGTTCTATTAACTTTTAAGTAAAATTTGGTAAAACACTTAGAATTGTGGTCAGGCAATAATTGGAGGCATCTGAGTTTCATGTATCTTATTGCTCAAGAAAAGTATGTTGGTCCAAAATTAGTTTCATATTTATTTAGAAAATGTATGTTGATGCAAAACAGTTCTGTTATCTTTTTAAGTGAATTAGAGCTTCATGCTTCCTATTCAGAACATGCATGTTGTTGAAAAATGAGTTTCGTATGTATTGTTCAGAAAATGTATATTGATACACAATCTATGTATCTGTTAACTTTTAAGTGATTTAGAGTAATACTTAAAATATTAAAAATGTGCCCCTTTTTTGAGCCTCCGACTGCCCCTACACATTATTTTTCATTGTTTATATTATCCTTGAACAAAATAATTGAGAGTTATATGCAGAAATATGCCACTGTCAGTATGCCTGCTCTGTCTTAATACTGCCGTCCCCATTGCAATTAGCCCTATCCATTCAGTTGCTTCCTGCAACCTCTCCCCCATGGATTTGAAGTCAGCAGCAGCCAACAATTAGCACTGCACATATAATTAATTCCAAAGATAACTTCATGCAGCTCTGAAGTGTGCCACATAATAGAGAGCCTGCTAACAAACACACACACACACACACACACACACACACACACACACACACACGCACACACACGCACACACACACACACACACACACACACACACACACACACACACACACACACACACACACACACACACACACACACACACACACACAGTATGAATGTAGACACAGGTACAGAGTCCAATGTTTTCATCAGCTTCAATGGGTCATGATTTTAGCTGGCAAGTGGGTGTGTATCCATGGCTAATTTTGTGTTCTAAAGAGTGTAAAAGTGTTACCATATGTCGATACTTCTTATTTGTAATCGGATACATAATATATACACTCTTCAGTATCACTTATATTTCTCAGATTTCAAGAAGTGAGCCTTGCAATATATGACTTCATTCTACATTTAGTTTTGGGATCACATCAAGTAAACATAGTGTTACTTACCATGTGCATGTGTCTGTCATGCTATGCTCTCCCATGGTCTGGACATATAGTATCTGATGGCAGGCATGCACTCAGATCTGTATCCTTTCACTCATTCTGTCCAGTGCCATCTTTCCTCTGGGTGGTGGATGCTGTATTCACTCGGTGCTCTGGTGCCAGTCCTATGAACATATAGTAGTCAGCATAGCAGGGATAACAACATTCACATGTTTTTTTTTGATGGTAGTTTATGTCAGTAGTGGAAGTGTCCTGGCACCTGCACAACACTGGGTTGTGTGGCTTTCAGCCCACGTACACTTTTCCTCAGCACATGTCTACAGATGACAGGCTGGTATGATTATACATAGTGGGTAGACACCATTAGTTGTACAAATGATGCTGTCTATGCTGACTTATTATTGGAAGTTTAGTACTGAGTACTGCCACTTGAAATTTAAACTGAAATTCCAATTAAAAACAGCAAATTCCAGCACTTTCTATAACACCCTTAAGTGGTTTCACCCCCCCCCCATACCAGTATGAGGGGACTGCACCCCTTACATAGCTGCTACTTGTACATGAAAACTCCAAGATCTCTGTACTTTCTTGTATGGAAAATAGTCTTAAAAAGACATGCTCATAGAATTGCAATGCATTCCTCCTTATTTGCATTTGTGATTACAAAATTCTGAGGATTGCAATTACAGTCCCCAGGGGGTTAAACATGTAAGCTATACATGTTACGTCTGTACTCATACCAACATTTATAATACTGTTTCATTTTATCATCCATCCATCCACCTAGATGTTACACGTCTGCATTTAAATCCACAGCAAAAATTCTCTATGAAGTCTGCAGAGTGCAGCATATTACCATGTGGTATTTACATCCACAGCAATAAAGCTCTATATGTCCTCCAGCCCTATCAAAGCTCATATGGCTGTGTTTACATCCACATTCCTAAAATTCCATTTAATCCATGAATACATTGCATGGCTGCATTTTTATCCACAGTAGTAACATTCTATACATTCTCCAGTCCATTAATTTACAAGACTGCATTGCATCAGCAGTAAAACATAGATATATGTTAATTAGCCACAAACATTTAACCTAGTACAACTGTTGTCTTTTCATATCAATCCAATTCCATCTGCATCAGCTATCATTTCCAGGTCAGTAGTCACCAATGTAAGGTCTGTGCACCATCAGGCCTGAGGAGAATTCTTGTCAAAGGTTACGCATCTGTCAGATTCTAGTATCAAGTGCACTTCCATGATGCCTTGTGCAGACATTTGTAATCATGTGATCTGCATATATATTATATATTAGCTGTCATATATAATGTGACCTGCATTTACATATTATATACCAACTTTGGTGTGATATGTATTTATATATTATGTATTAGATGCATCCATGTCATTCTGATAGTGACTTAATTTCAATAAAGATGAAACTTTTTGCATCTACAGTCAGTATCATCAAACTTTTCTCTTGTACCAATTTACTGAATCTGTAACTCCCTTATGCACTGCAAATTCCATATTGCTGGGGTGGAGAACTTAGTAAGTTATACTGGAGAAAGAAGAAAGTGTATTGCAAATTCAAGAAAAATACCATTCCCCACCTTGAAAACAATACTGAACTTATTAAATAAGAAATGTGATATATTGTTAAGAAAGTACTATATGAAATGCATCTTTCATCTTCTGGTGCAAATAAAAACACTTATAAATGCATTAATTCAGTTACTTTGACTACCTCTGGAATTTCTGCATTGGAAATTAATAAAACAAAGTTGTCTCAGAATCAAAATGTATTGTGGATGAATTTAATATTTCTTTTGATATTCTTCATATTCTGTAAAAGACTTAGAAACATATGAACTACTGTCTGTAACAGATGTGAAATATCTTCTAATAAGTATTAATTATGTTAAAAAAGATTTGTTAATGGTAAGGAAAAAACTTTCACTGGGACCTGATCATTTTCCAGCTATACGTATTTATGAATTAAAAGATGATTTGTTAGCAATTTTGTATCCAGTGTTTAATGTATTATTGCAAAAATGTTTAATACCCCCACTATAGAAAAAGTTTCTAATTTCCTCAATGTATAAAAAATAGAAATAAAAATGAATTAAGTAATTACAGACCAATTAGTCTAACATCTGTACTTTGTAAATGTTTTGAAAAGGTGCTTTTAAATCTCCTCATGGATTCATTTTATCAAAGTGGTCATTATGATTTATCACAACATGGCTTTGCCCAGGAAGGTCTATGCAAACTAACTTGGTGGAGTTTTGTGACCAAATTACCTGGGCACTTGGTAACATATTAGCTTGTTGTGTGATTTATATTGACTTAACAAAGGCGTTTGACAGTTTCTCATAAGTCAGTCATAGCTGCATTACATGAGTACATTTATAACATATTATTGGTCATTTGGGTTACTAGCTGGTTAAAGGGATAGTATCAGTGTGTAACAATATGAGGACACAACTCTGAATTTCATCTAGTTTTGTCTGGAGTGCACCAAGGGTCAAACTTTGGTCCATTTTTATTTAATATGCTCCCATCTTCAAGTCTTAATAACAAACACTTCTGGCAATCTAAGTATGCAGATGACTGCAAAATTGGATTTAGCCTAGAAAATCATGCATATAACTCTTTGGTCATTAAATTTCTATGTGAATTTTGAGTCTATATCACACTGTCAAACAAACTATTTAGCAAATACCTATTTGTCAAACTCTATTTGTCGAAATCTCTATCTATCGAACAATCATTTTAGTGAATTATTTCCCAGGGGGAAAAAACAGTGGGCCATCATTGGTAATTTGCCATTTTCCCCACTGCAGTATGATCTTGTAGTTAGTATATTTTGTTAGGGGTATGAGGGGCAGCCCCACAATGGAGGAGTGTGGGGGGGGTGCAGCCCCCTACCTGAGTGGGTTTTAAATTTTGTTATTTTTGTGATTATCAGTGGTTAGCCTACTGGTTATTTTCCCTGGTAAAACTTTTGCTTAAAACATTCGCTGGATAGAGCTTTTGACAAAGAGAATTCAATGAATAGGTATTCGTTAAATAGTTCCTTCAACGATGTGATATAGACCCATGAATTTATGGCCTGGGCTAAGGACATTTGTTTGAATTTTAGTTTAGATAAGTGTAGATTGATTTATTGTGGGAAACCTTCATCAAGACCATATTTAGCAAGAAACAATACTGTCTTGAAAGAAACTACTTGTTATAAGAATTTAGTCATATTAATAATTTCAGATCTTTTATTGCGGCCGCATGTTTTAGATATTAAGTATCATGCACTCTCATTATTCATGACATATTTAAAACATTATTTCTGAGGAATGAAGAAAGTTTCTACTTTACAAGCTGTATATTCATCCTATATCAGAATACAAGTATTAATTTTGGTTATGTAATAGGACTCGGCTTCAGCGAAGATTTACCAAAAGAATACAGTCTGTCCTACATCTGTCTTATTATGATAGGTGCCAAGTTTCAAAGTTGTATTCATTACATTACAGCAATGCAAGGGGTAAAGTAATTTGAATATATAGAATTTATCATGAGTCATTACAAGCTATTTATAATATTATTCTTTGTAGTATTATGTGACACTACAGATATGATAATATTAACTTTCTCATTCTGCATAACAGGACACAATGAGAAACAAATGTATTACTCAAATTATTCCAAGACTTTGGAACTGTAATCCAACTTTGGATGTTTTAAAAGGAATTTTGATTACTGGATGGGAGTTAAAATATTTGATGTTATTTTTGATGAGTCAGTCTTCCTCAATGGCTCTAGGGCCTGAACTCTGTAACAACCAATTAGAAAACACTTATTTATGAATGACAGACTGCATATAGTTGTATAATGTTGCCCAAAAAGGACTTATATACTGCACAGTATCTATATGAATCTAAACATTATGACTGCCTTATGCCTTAATATCAGATCTTCAAGGAATCATCTAATTACTATTACTAATTAAATGTTACTCTATCTTTCTCTGACTTGCTTTGCAACTGTAAGGCCAATTTGGACAGGTAAATGGGAATATAACTATACTGTGTCACACAAATATTGTATTAAGTTAATGTCAGACAAATATACTTTAGAACATATTATACAAAAAACTACTTACACACACACACACACACACACACACATATATATATATATATATATATATATATATACACACACACACACACACACATAGAATCTTCCTCCAAAAATAAACTACAATTGAATATATTCTTGTACAAAATCATAAAACTAATAGCGCAAACTCCAACATACAAAATGTGATCTACATCTTCTTAACAAATAGCATAGACTTGTGAAACCACCTTCAAGGAAAAATGAAAGCATAACTTTGAATTCTGTACAATTAAAAAACTACCTGAAAGAGACATAAGAAAATCATAGTATGAATATCCCGGATGTGGAACTGTGCATTAGGTGGGTCTTCAGCAAAAATGTAAACAGAAAAACATGTAAGACCGCGGGAAAATCAGCTGACTTATCTGACCTGAAGTGTACAGTGTTGCACTGGCAAAATGGTTTGTTCTTTTTGGTGCATCGGTAGTAAAATTTTGAAAAGACTCTACTCCTGTCTGTTGTTGTTATTCTCACTTAATCATTGTTTTCAATGTTAAAATCAGTAAAATAAAATAGCTTTTTTAAGCATTCGCTGATCTAATATAGACCCTATAATACCTTAAAAAAGCGAACGCTGATTGATCAACCTTATGTAAGCGAAAGCTTACAATCTCGAACTGTCAGATCAGTGATTTTTTTTTCCTAGGGAAAAAAAAATCGCTGATCCAAAACACATATACACAACACAAGCACACCAAACAAACAGAAATCCACACACATACATACACCTAAAATCTGACACCTAACCCTACACTAAACTATGCACACACCACTAACTATCCACTTACCTTAACCCAAACCCTAACCCTATGGTCCATCACTATCGCACACTCACCTCACCCACTCCCTAACCCTAACTCACCTAACTCCACCCTAACCCTCATGTCCACACAATCACACACATACCTAACCCAAGCCCTAACCCTAACTCACCTAAACCACCCTAACACTCGCATCCACACAATCACGCACTTACCTGAATCCGACCCGTAACTTTCCACCACAGCACTGAAAATACAGAAGCAACAGAAACGGACAACCAAATTCTTTCCCTAGGAAGAAATTTGAGTTTCTGTTGCTTCGATATTTTTAACTTTCGCTAAAATAAGGTCGATCAATCAGCCTTCGCTTGTTTAAGCACTCACTGATCTAATATAGACCCTGTATTATATATGCTAACTCTCACACTGCACAACAGTGGGGAAAGGATGAATTTCCCTGTCCCCACTGTAATGCAATCTTACAAATGAAAAGACTGTGAATTTTTAAACATATGATTATTTTTTCAATTCTTTTTAATGCTTGAATGATAGTGTGAATGCATCACAAAGATTTGAGGGAAAAAAAACAAGCAAAAAGAAAACCTGTTGGCAGGAAAGCAAGCACTCCCCACACACACTATTACTTTTATATACTAACTCAGAGATTGCAGTTCAATGGGGAAAGGGTAAATTCCCATTCCACTTGTACCGCAGTCTTTCTCATTCAAATACCAGTAGTGCTCAGAAAGTTAGTTTTCCAACTCTTTATCGGTTATTTAAAGTGCTCGAACTTTTGACATTTCAAACACTTGAATGAATCCCTTATAAATATTTCACTATTTATTTCATCTAAAGCTCTTATAAATATTTCTCTCTTTGTTTCATCTAAAGCTCATTTTATCAAAAATGAGAAACTGTGATATATTTCACTGAAAACTCATTTTGTTGAAGTAAATTTAATTGAATATTTGGGTGCCTGCCAATACCAATAGACTGCCAGGCACCTAGTATTACTGCTGCACAGGTTTATTTATTTAACATTTGTTAAATGGGAAAGTCCAACTTGAAACAAAGCCAATTTTCAGCAGATGCCGAGGGAGAAACACTCAAGACGCATGTCTTTGTAGCGTGGGAAGAAACCAGAGCACCCCGAGGAAACCCATATGAACACAGGGAGGACATGCAGACTCCTCACAGAAGGCACTCTAGCTGAGAATCAAACCAGAGAAGCTCTTGCTGTAAGGCGACAATGCTACCGCTGCACCACTGTGCCATCCACAGGTTAAAACAGCATTTTCCAAGGTCAAGAATACAGCTTCTATGGGACCTGACAATATCCCTGGCTGTATTCTACATGAACAACAGAGTGAACTGGCATCTCACCTGTGTGCCCTGTTCAATCACAGCCTCACCTCAGGCTTTGTCCCTACTGAATGGCGCACTGCTACTGTCATCCCTCTCAACAAAGGAGGAGCAACTACAGACTCAATCGCCCCATTTGCCTGACGAGTCTGATATGCAAAGCAGCTGGGCAGCTTTGCAAATACCATCATGGCCTTTAGAGAAAAGAAATTTTTGTTTCCCAATGATACATTCAGGAACAATGTGAGATGGTATACACAGTTTTTGGATGACGTTTCTATTAATAAAATATTAATTGCCAGCTGTCATGAAAGGAGATACTGCCAGCCCAGCTATCTGGAATTTTGTAAATAATTATATGTCATTTGTGAATATCAACATAATTCATATAAGATACTTGCATTACAAATGTAGTAGAACTGTATGTCAGGTGTATATCAAGCTGCTAGTACAGAAGTGTGTGTTGAAAAGGTTTTTGCAAAGTACTTAAAATGTAACCATAGCATGCCCTGCTGGAAGAGAATGGAAATGTACATACACTATTGTAACTGTTTAAATGTATATATTTTAACATTGGAAAGTGGAACACAGGAGGTTAATTTCATCCCAGCAAAACTTCATAAAAATAGCTGAAATTAAATTATATATGACCGCAAGAGACAGAATGTCTATACTAGGGAGCTGTCTGTGTTGTCTTGAATGAGAAATAATTACTTGACTTGAGAAATGGACGTTTTTTTTTATGACTTCCAGCATCAGCACAGATCTGAGGAAAAGCCCTGGTCTATCTATTTTTACAGATGTATGTTAAATACTGCTAGCCTTCAGCAGTGGGGGTCTTACCAGGGAGAGTCAGATGACAAGGAGTGATGTCATTCTGCAAGCTATCCCAGCAATAATATTTGAGATATTAATTTAGGAACTGTCTGAGAGAGACTCAGAATTCTGTATTCTGTCTTGGACCTGACAAGATCTATTCACCACACTTCTGCCTTACTATGAGTAAGTAAGTTTAAGGAACAGTATAATTCTCTTAGATATAGTCAGGAATATAGCAAAGCTTATTTTATATATTTTTCTTTATTTATTTGAGACCGTCCTGCAATGGAGTTTTAAATATCTCCTGTGATTTTAACTTGTCACTGTAAAGTATTTTATTGTTCTTTTATTATTTATTATTAAATATATTTAAACCTTTCACTGTGGCTGATCTGTACAGAGATATTTAAGTTCTGAGAGCACTTGCATATTTATTTGGTGACACTGTGTAGCTAATAGCCTTGCTCTTGTTCAAACTACCATTTGTATTAATAGTAACATTACACAGTAAGATTGGACACCCTTTGTTAAGGGCCTTAAAGTAGCTGAAAAGGAGTTGGCTGGTCACAGTGCTAACTACCCTATAGTCTGAGCAAAAGGAGACATAGCTAATAAACCTGCAACAGCCTTTCCTAGGTGTGTATGTGTATAAATCAAACCTCAAAGAGTGTGTATGTCAGCTACTTGGGCAGGGACATAAAGCACTGGTTGGACAGAGAGAGT
This sequence comes from Protopterus annectens, assembly GCF_019279795.1. NCBI lineage: Eukaryota > Metazoa > Chordata > Ceratodontiformes > Protopteridae > Protopterus > Protopterus annectens. The sequence goes on from NC_056733.1 coordinate 1,254,044,885, forward strand.
GCTGAAGGTCTTGGCTTGGCCACTCAGCTGAGATCTGAACTCTATAGCTGTGCCAGTGGGAAGTCTTATTGGGGATCTGGAGAAAGAGGAAGAAACCAGCCCTGGACTGACTGTGGTCTCTGTGTGCTCTTAAGGGAAATTGCAAGTTATCCTCCCAGTGTACATCCCCCTCTGGTGCGAGTGGTGAGGATTGAGGCTCCTTCATTACAGGTCCAATGGTGGGGTGTCACACCAACATTTGAGGTTTGTGTTTTGAGTGAAGTGGATTCGACCAAATGTCCACCTCAAGGGCATGATAGTAAACCATATATGTGTGTGTGTGTGTCTGTGTGCAAACATACACACACACACACATATATATATATATATATATATATATATATATATATATATATATATATATATAATGCATTTTTATATTAATACATATATTTATGCATGATATATAGAGAGAGAGAGTAACTAACATTATATTAATTCTGCTTTATTCAAAATTCACTTTCCAGTATTAGATCAAAAACTATTTTGTAAAATGATGAAAAGTATTTGTGTAAGTGCAGGTTTTGATGTACTTTATCACTGTAACAGAATAGATGTGCCCCACTCACTTACACTGACTGTGTGATATGTTTTTGCCAAGATTGGCAGGCAGTGAAGTAAGGAAATTTCTCCTTTTGTATACTGTTAAGCATTCCCAGAGAGGGTAAACATTAGTAGAAGAGTGTGGGGGTAAAGTGAGCCATGCCTCCCAGCAAGACACTAAGTATTTATTTATTTTTTTGCTGTTTTACAGGTTTCATTGGCTTCAGTAAACTCCTGTGCTTTTGAGGTTTTATGTTTCACTATATCAGTTTTTAATGTAATCTGCATCAAAGAAGTGATATATAATCCTAAGTGTATGGTGTGTATGCGTGTTTTTATATTTTTATTTATATATATATATATATATATATATATATATATATATATATATATACAGACACATACACAACTATCCATATTATATATGCACAAAGTTATTTATAAATCTCATTTATCTGCTAAAGAGCTGTTTATGTTGACAAACATCAGGTTAAATACTTGGGTGCTGCAGAACTAATGAAGCAGTTAATGAGTACAAGAATAAAACCTCTAGAGTTTTATTATACAACAAAGAAAACTGTTGTTTTCTGTAGCAAAATCATTATACCCATTAAGGAATTAATGCTTTTAAAGGTAGAACAATGGGAAATTATTTGGTTGCCAGGAAACCTTGGGTGGCAGTCTGTAAAAGCAACACAAAAGGAACATAATAAAACAATGTTGTGGTACCCATAAAGGTCTGATATCTAACCCCTCAAAACCATGCAAGCATTGAAATACCACATTCTTAAAACGTGAAGTAAATCTAGACATCTGATTCACAAAATATGAGAAAACATAGATGTTATCACAGAATATATGCAGAACATTAGCATGTGATGGAGAGATTCCAAACTGTGCTGCTGAATAACAAAGCTATAGAGCTGAAAGAGATGTTAGGTTACCAGATGAAATGTAACTGCCAAAGTAAGTGGAGATTCTGGCACCTAGTGAATATTTATTTATTTATTTTACATTTGTTAACCAGGAAATTCCGACTGGACCAGGTCCATTTTCAGCGGAGGCCCGGGGAGAAAAGCTCCAACATCAAGTTATACAAATACAGTACATCCAGCATAATACACAAAACAGGTTACATCATGTATGCTGAGCATAGTAATATAACAAGAATTAATAAAAACACTCCAGGTAAAAGATATAGAACATGGGTAAAAAGACAATGTCAGTCATACTTTGGTAAGAAAAGAAAATATATCAAGTAAGATTCTACAGTTAAAAGTACCCTTTCAGATGACCAAGCCTACAGGGGATCAGAGCTCCAGCATGTGATCAGAGAGGAATTTGGGGAGTTAATAGTAGTATGGGTAGGGTTATGTGATACAAGGGCATAACCATGTACTAAGAAGGTGCGATTTGAGGGAGTTTTTGAATATGGATGTGGAGGGGGCAGTGGGGAAGAGAGTTCCAATTTCTGGCAATGGTGTGGGAGTAGAGCACTTTCCCTGCATTATTGTTAGCCTTGGTGATGGAGAGGAGAGATTTTTCACTGGATCTTAGGTATCGGTTTGTAATATAGATAGTAAGTAGGTTGGATAATGAGGGGTTTTTTTCAGGATATTTGAGAATATTGTAGGCTGTGCCCAGCTGGTGATAGTTAAGTAGCTGTGGTAGCTCAAGCCATTTTAGTTCTTTTAGTGCAGCACAGTGATGGGTTCTATAGGTTGAGTTAGTAGCAAACTTGGCTATTTTATTGTAGCATGATTCTAGTTTGTCTAGGTCACATTGTCTGATTTGGGTAAAGATTGGTGCTGTGTATAATAGAGTTAAGAGGAGGTGGCTTTGTGCAAGAGTGACTCTTGCTTTTTGTGAGAGAAAGGACTTATGCCTGTATAGGGAGCCTAGTTTTTTGTGTACTAGTTTTATAGTATGTGAGATGTGAACATCAAAGTGGAGATTATTGTCTATTTCAATGCCCAGAAGTTTGGTGTGGTTAGAAGGGGAGATGGTGGTGCCGTCATTAGAGGTTATGGTAAAGGAGAGTTTTTTTTTTTTGATCTATTAGGTGGTAAATAGTACCAGTTTTGTCTTTTGGGATTTAGAATTAGTTGGATCCCAGATATCCATTTTCTACTGAGATAAAGGTATCTTGAGTGAGTGTATGTAGGGTGGTGGGAGATGAGGCGGAGCAGATCAGAGTTGAATCATCTGCATATTGTATGAGTGTGGCATGTTGTGTAGAGCATTTGAGGTTATTTGTGAAAAAAGAGAACAACAGTGGGCCCAGTATAGAGCCCTGTGGGACACCTATGGTGGCTGGAAGTTGTGTAGACAGAGTTCCTTTCCACTGGACTGATTGTTGCCTGTCAGACAAGTAGCTTCTGAACCAGGCTATAGTAGAGGAGGTGAAGGATAATGATGTTAGTGAGTCTAGTAGAATGGAGTGGGAGACCATATCAAATGCTTTTGAGAAGTCTAGGAAAATGGCTGATACATATTTGTTATCATTCCTGTGAAGGTTTATATAATTAGTGAAAGATAAAAGGGCTGTGGTAGTACTGTGATGTGGACGGAAACCATGTTGTGTGGTGGATAGTAGATTGTGTGTGTTAAGAAATGTCATCACTTGCAAGTGGATGCATTTCTCAAGAATTTTGGATACGGGGCAAAGGATGGCAATAGGTCGGTAGTTGGAGAATTCATAAGAATTACCTCCTTTATGGAGAGGAATGATGCGAGATACTTTCCAGAGTTTGGGTATGTAGGATTCTAGTATGGAGCGGTTGATAAGGATGGAGACAGGATATGATAAGGAGTCACTAGCCATTTTTAGGTATGCAGCAGGTATGTTATCAGCTGCTAGTGTGGTTGGCTTTAGTTTTAGGAGGAGTTTTTTGATAGTTGAGGTGGGCACTGGTGATAGGCTGAAAGAGGGAGTGGTGTGGAATAGGTTAGATTGTGACTGAGGTAGACTGTTTTTGGTTATTTAACTGGGCAGGGCTAAGATGGATTTAGTAAAATGGTTATTAAATTGAGAAGCTATGTCTAGGGTATTGTTAGTAGAGATAGGTGCTGGGGTTGTGGTTTTGCCTGGCTTTAGTAGGGAGTTAATGGCATGCCAGAATTTTTATGGACTATTTGAATATTTCCTTTGGGCACTAAGAAAATAGTTTTGTTTGTTTATTTTGGATTCAGCCTTGGCCTTGTTTCTAAGCTGTTGATAGTATTGTCTGGAGCTAGGGGTTTTGTCAGTTTTCCAGATTTTCCAGGCTTTATCTCTAGCTTTTAGTAAGGCTCTGGTGTCTCTATTTAGCCAGGGTGCGTAGTTGGCTTTAACTCTGATCTTTCTGCTGGGAGCTAGACTATTAAGGATGTTAGAGAAGGTTGTATTGAAGTAGTCTACTGCCTGGTCTAACCAGAGTGTCCGTAGTGGTTCCCAGTTGCAGTGGCTTAGGACAGTATCTTGGTATCGTGGGGTAAGGTTACGGTCATCTTGTACAAATTTGTAGACTACTGGTTTGGGGTGATTGGAGTGTTTCTGGAGTAGGAAGGTGGGGAGATGATCACTTAAGTCATCTGGGAGGCAGCCTACTGTATAGTTTTGTTTGGGATAGTTGGTTAGTGTCCAGTCCAGTATGGATTCTCTCTTTGTTTTCTCATCTATTCTAGTTGGTTCTTTAATTAGTTGAGAGAACCCATATAGATTGATATGTGTAGAGGGGCTGCTGGAGTTACAGGTTGCCCAGTCAGTGTTAAGGTCTCCTAGTAGGATCAAGTTTCCTGAGGTAGATTGTCCTTTGTCCAGTGTAGGATGTCTTCTATTATGAGCGAGTTGTTGCCTGGAGGTATATAGCAGCATATTATATTAATCTTCTTGGTGTTTCTTATGGATAGGACAGAAAACAGGACTTCAGCAGTTTGAAAAGTGGGTGGTGTGGTGTGCAGGAGCTGGAGGTTAAGGGTGTTTTTAAAGAGAATGGCTAACCCTCCTCCTTTCCTGTTTGTTCTAACAGATCTAAGTGTATTATACCCTGGGGAAGAAAGACTTCATCTTGGATACTGGGTGTAAGCCAGGTTTCTGTAATGGCAGTATATCAGGGTTGTAGTGGGCTATGAATGCATGTAGGTCTGTTAGCTTATTGGTAATACTTCTTATGTTGAGATTTAGGATTAGCAGGTCAGATGTTTGTCTAGCTGAGAGGGGACCTGGATTTGGGTGAATGTCACCAGAGGTTAGCAGAATTTGTAGGAGTGTCAGTATGTGTTTTTTAATATTAATTGTTTGCGAGCTTGGTCTATGAGAGTTTTTCTTAGTGTGATGAGATGGTGTAATTTTTGTTAGTGAGTAATATGTAGTTGTAAGATTTATGATTGTAGGGCAGATGTAGAAGTCTGAGTGGGTTTGAGAGGGTGGGCTAGTGTGGGTAGTGTGATAGCAGTTGTACAACGGTAGATCTGTTTGTAACTAAGTTAGGAAGGTTAGCGATAGTAGAGCTAGTGATAGGGATGTGAGTGTGGGTAACATGATACTACTTTGAATGAGAAGTACAACTAGGATTCCTGGTTGGTTGTGTGTGAGGGTAGAGTTGTGTTGCCTGGGAATGTGTTTTGGGAGTGGGATCAGTGTGAGATGTAATTGGATTGGGTGGGTGGGGGGAGGTAGGATGAGTGGGTTGGGCTAGTTGTTAGGGAATTAGGGGTTGGACTACTGGTCAGGTGATTAGGGGTTAGAATAAAAGGAGAAGTAGTGGGGCAGGTGGGAATAGGGGCAGGGAGGGGAGGAGCAAGCCCGAAGCGAGCGCGAGCTGGCTAACACCGACTCTAAGTGTTTCTTTAGGCTTTGGTAAGTATGTAATGTTAGCTTAAATTGTAATATGTTCAACTGAAATTTTAACTGTAATTTAATATGTTTGCACGAAGTTATAGACTATGTTATGGGCACAGAGTATAATTTTCTGACATTCTTAAAAGGATATAGAATTAAAGCTGGGGTTAGTGACAGATGAAACAGGAGAGGAAATGAAATGCTCTTTTATAGATTTGAGTATTTCTCAAAAGAAACTTGACTTTAGTTGGGGGGGACACTAACTGGAGAGCAATATACAACTGTGTAGTCCTGGTGATGTACTCATCAGTACAGAGGTTTGACTAAGGAACTATACAGCAGAAATGTACTAATACACTCACTAACATTTGTTTAAGTTAATGCAGGTAAGGTATTTTACAGTCTAGACACTTGGAAGTTAAGCACCTACATTAGTATTTAGTCTCTTTAGTTGCAGGACAAGTGTCTGTGGGTGCCCAGTGCTCAAGAGAAAAAAATGAATTTTCTTTTTTTTTTTTTTTCAATAATCATTTTTTATTATTTTTCACAACCATATTACAAATTCACACATTATATACAATATATACAAAATGCTTCCATTGGTTAATTTCACATATATATCAACCTCATGTATTGATCAAAGGTACAGCCCTAACAATCAAAAGGAAAATAATAAAAAAAAAAAAAAAAAAAATTCAACATTAACAATTCCAAGCCAACAATCTGTCTTTTCTGTACATTCTCTATCTAAACTAAGGTTGATTTAGACTATACTCTGGTTCCCAAGAAAAAGTGGATAGTAACCTCTAAGCCAAAACAATATTAAAAATTTGCTCCCATATTTTTATATTGTTGATATTTTTCTTGTGGTCACTAATTAACAGTTTATGAGCTAAGATGTGTTTTATTGCCAACAATCTGAAATTTTCCCACGATGTCTGGGCTGGATTCAACCAATTTGTGGCTATATATATTTTCATCAATAGGCAAATATTCATAATTACAATCGTTTTTGATTTATCTAGATTCTCCGGGGGAATATGAAGAATCATAAACTCCCAAGAGAGTGTTGAATTTTGGTAACCCATTTTTTGTAACTGCAATTTTAATGAATTCCACAATTTATAAATGCACTTACAACTCCAGAACATGTGAAGCAAATCTGCTGTCTGATCTAAGCATTGTGGGCATATGGGTGAATTCTTCGCATCAAATTTGTGCAAAGTGAGACGAGTATAGTATGCATTGTTAAATATCATCAGCTGCGTAAATACCAATTTCTGAAGGGATACGGACTTTAATGTTAACTTAAATGCCTCCAATATCTTATTGTCATCTGGCAATATCAATTTCTCTCTCCAGTAACTCGATAAAAGAATATAATTATTATACTTCCTCTCTTTTATCAATTTATATGTTGCGGTTATATATTTTCTATCTTGCAACAGCGCTTCCCATAGATTACGAGAAATGGTTAAATCCTCCCCTTTCATTTCAAAGTTATTAAAATAGTTTATAACCAAGTCTTTTAGCTGTCTTACTATAATTAAATAGGAAATAGGAAGTTCTATTTCTTTTAAAATATCCTGTACTGGTACTCCTAGAAAAGGATATAAATCGAGTACAGTTAACTCCATGATTAAAGGGAATTTCTTTAGATCAATCAATTGACCACCAACTGTTAAATTTGGGTTCCTATGAAACGGTTGGAAAACCATCATATATTTTATTAAATTTAAGGAAGCGAAAAGGGTTTGAATTGCCGTTACATAGCTTTTGATGTGCTCCATTAACTTATATTTACTCATTGTCCAATTATTTAAAAAGGGTAATGCTTTAGCATTGACTCCCACTTCATTTATATGCTTGTACGTTAAGAGCACCCATTTGGGTGTCCATTTTCTACTATCACTATCGAATAGTGTTGGGAGGGCTGCTTATTTTTATAAAACTGAATTTTCTACTGCTTGATATGGGGGGCAGAGACCTGCTTGACCTGAAGGATGGTTTGGATTACTGAAAGAAAAATAGAAGAAAAATGTAAGAGAGCATTATGTTAAGGCAGCACATACTGTGTGACCAGTCAGATTGGATTTTTGTTTAGCAATAGTCAATAACAAAAACATCAGGCAATGGTTATTCCTGCATCAGCACCTGATAACATAAAATATTTTCTTATGGCAACGTACAAATATAAAATGTAAATATATAAAGCAGTCCTCTACTAAATTAAGCAATATACACTTTCAATGTATTTAAAAACTAGTCAATGCAGTTAGACAGAGCAGTGAAATGCAGCATGTGAAATAGCCCTTCTGGCTCTATAACAGTAAACAAGGAAAACAGAACATATCTAGGTGCATATGTGACAGCAGTTCAGTAAGCAGAATTATCTAAAGGCACCCTGCAGTGTTAAACATAACAGAAACATATAGTATAAGCTGTTGTACTAAAGCATTATGAATTAAACCACAATGTACAGCATACCTTGAATGCAAAACCTTACAGTAGGATGATTACACACCAAGGGAGACAAACAGCTGCTGTTGGATTTGAAACAAAAAAACAAAATGGCACCCTGGGTTTAAATTACCTCAGGCTATCCAATACAGAACAAGAGCTGGAGGAGGGAGGGATAAAGACTACAGGGAAGGAGAAGGCTAGCCAATGGTTAAATGAACTCTGCAGACACTCACTGTGAAGTGCAAAAGGAATAGAAACCACTCATTGAACCTTAAGAAAAGGTATGCTACTTTGCACAGTCACTCTACTTTATACTATAAAATCAAGGCAAATGTAGACATTATCCAATTTACCCTGACATTCTTAAAAGGATATAGAATTAAAGCTGGGGTTAGTTACAGATGAAACAGGAGAGGAAATGAAATGCTCTTTTATAGATTTGAGTATTTCTCAAAAGAAACTTGACTTTAGTTGGGGGGGGGGGCACTAAATGGAGAGCAATATACAACTGTTTAGTCCTGGTGATGTACTCATCAGTACAGAGGTTTGACTAAGGAACTATACAGCAGAAATGTACTAATACAATCACTAACATTTGTTTAAGTTAATGCAGGTAAGGTATTTTACATTCTAGACACTTGGAAGTTAAACACCTACATTAGTATTTAGTCTCTTTAGTTGCAGGACAAGTGTCTGTGGGTGCCCAGTGCTCAAGAGAAAAAACTGAATTTTCTACTGCTTGATATGGGGGGCAGAGACCTGCTTGACCTGAAGGATGGTTTGGATTACTAGAAGAAAAATGTAAGAGAGCACTAGGTTAAGGCAGCACATACTGTGTGACCAGTCAGATTGGATTTTTGTAGCAATAGTCAATAACAAAAACATCAGGCAATGGTTATTCCTGCTTCAGCACCTGATAACATAAAATATTTTCTTATGGCAACATACAAATATAAAATGTAAATATATAAAGCAGTCCTCTACTAAATTAAGCAATATACACTTTCAATGTATTTAAAAACTAGTCAATGCAGTTAGACAGAGCAGTGAAATGCAACATGTGAAATAGCCCTTCTGGCTCTATAACAGTAAACAAGGAAAACAGAACATATCTAGGTGCATATGTGACAGCAGTTCAGTAAGCAGAATTATCTAAAGGCATCCTGCAGTGTTAAACATAACAGAAACATATAGTATAAGCTGTTGTACTAAAGCATTATGAATTAAACCACAATGTACAGCATACCTTGAATGCAAAACCTTACAGTAGGATGATTACACACCAAGGGAGACAAACAGCTGCTGTTGGATTTGAAACAAAAAAACAAAATGGCACCCTGGGTTTAAATTACCTCAGGCTATCCAATACAGAACAAGAGCTGGAGGAGGGAGGTGTAAAGACTACAGGGAAGGAGAAGGCTAGCCAGTGGTTAAATGAACTCTGCAGACATTCACCATGAAGTGCAAAAGGAATAGAAACCACTCATTGAACCTTAAGAAAGGTATGCTACTTTGCACGGTCACTCTACTTTATACTATAAAATCAAGGCAAGTGTAGACATTATCCAATTTTACCCTGACATTCTTAAAGGATATAGAATTAAAGCTGGGGTTAGTTACAGATGAAACAGGAGAGGAAATGAAATGCTCTTTTATAGATTTGAGTATTTCTCAAAAGAAACTTGACTTTAGTTGGGGGGGACACTAACTGGAGAGCAATATACAACTGTGTAGTCCTGGTGATGTACTCATCAGTACAGAGGTTTGACTAAGGAACTATACAGCAGAAATGTACTAATACACTCACTAACATTTGTTTAAGTTAATGCAGGTAAGGTATTTTACAGTCTAGACACTTGGAAGTTAAGCACCTACATTAGTATTTAGTCTCTTTAGTTGCAGGACAAGTGTCTGTGGGTGCCCAGTGCTCAAGAGAAAAAACTGAATTTTCTACTGCTTGATATGGGGGCAGAGACCTGCTTGACCTGAAGGATGATTTGGATTAATTAGTATTTAGTCTCTTTAGTTGCAGGACAAGTGTCTGTGGGTGCCCAGTGCTCAAGAGAAAAAACTGAATTTTCTACTGCTTGATATGGGGGGCAGAGACCTGCTTGACCTGAAGGATGGTTTGGATTAATTAGTATTTAGTTTCTTTAGTTGCAGGACAAGTGTCTGTGGGTGCTCAGTGCTCAAGAGAAAAAACTGAATTTTCTACTGCTTGATATGGGGGGCAGAGACCTGCTTGACCTGAAGGATGGTTTGGATTAATTAGTATTTAGTCTCTTTAGTTGCAGGACAAGTGTCTGTGGGTGCCCAGTGCTCAAGAGAAAAAACTGAATTTTCTACTACTTGATATGGGGGCAGAGACCTGCTTGACCTGAAGGATGGTTGGATTAATTAGTATTTAGTCTCTTTAGTTGCAGGACAAGTGTCTGTGGGTGCCCAGTGCTCAAGAGAAAAAAATAAATTTTCTACTGCTTGATATGGGGGCAGAGACCTGCTTGACCCTGAAGAATGGTTTGGATTAATTAGTATTTAGTCTCTTTAGTTGCAGGACAAGTGTCTGTGAGTGCCCAGTGCTCAAGAGAAAAAAGTTAATTTTCTACTGCTTGATATGGGGGGCAGAGACCTGCTTGACCTGAAGGATGGTTTGGATTACTTGAATGCAAACCTTACAGTAGGATGATTACACACCAATGCTATGACTTTGTTTTATTTTTTTATTATTTTTGATCATTTGCTAATCAGGTAAATGAGAATATCTTTGCAGACCTGCCACAAGTCTGGCGACAAAGGCAGGGCCAAAGTACACGTGCATTAATTTAGGAAAAAAGTTACCCAGCATGACTTTTAAAAGTTGGTGGGAATCCGAATAACCAAATGGGGGTCTAAGATAAGCAAAAATCCTGAATGTACTTGAATATTAGTAATCTTTCTGAACATCAGGAATAAGTACTCATACTCAGAATTATTGAATGACCAAGTTATTGAAATAATATCCTTTGGGAAGTTGGCCATCCCTGGTAACTACCATATTGACAATATACCACAAAGCATCTACCCAGTAGTCAGGGAGCTGGAGAAACATGTAGACAATCATCTAGTCTTCAACCACCATGTGTGTACAGTAGTGAGAAAATCAAATCATTTTATGTTTTGCAACTTATAAACAAAACTATGGCAACTACGTCCGATGAAGTCATTGTTCCACTGTATTTAGCACTCATTAGACCTATCACTGAGTACAATGCCCCCCTTTGGTATGTACCTAACCAGGCACATGCAACAACCGGGGTGTCAACAGAAGTTCCTCAGTAAAAGAATATGGGAAGTAAATATGCAGACCACCTCAAAGTTCTATCCCTATCCTTGTATTATCTTACAGGTTATTGAGTAAAGATCTATGTCTGGCCTACAAGACATCTTCAGACCCCATTCTAATGGAACTCCTGCATATCTATTAAACAAACAGTACCATAATTACCTGTTCTAAAGACTTAACCTTGCCTGTGATATAAATAGGACCTGATGGAGAAACAGCTATGTATCCAAAAGACTACTTCTCTGGAACAGGATCCTCATCAATGTGAGACAAAGTTCCTCCTTAACCCAATCTAAGTGTAACTTGGACAACTGGATAGGGAAACATAAATTCATCCCTGGATTGGCAGCTATGCCTCTAATGCACACAGGCAGCCTCTACATGGTTCATCTTCCAGCCCCCTGCTTGTAAATGTTTTATTTCCCAGGCCCCTGCTTGTAAATGTTTTATTTCCCAAACCTCTGCTTGTAAATGTTTTATTTCCCAGGCTGCTGCTTGTAAATGTTTTATTTCCCAGGCACCTGCTTGTAAATGTTTTATTTCCCAGGCCCCTGCTTGTAAATGTTTTATTTCCAAGGCCCCTGCTTGTAAATGTTTTATTTCCCAAGCCCCTGTTTGTAAATGTTTTATTTCCTAGGCCCTGCTTATAACGTAAATGTTTTATTCCCCAGGCCCCTGCTTGTAAATGTTTTATTTCCCAGGCCACTGCTTGTAAATGTTTTATATCCTTCCCAGGCCCTGTACTTATAAATGTTTATTTCCCAGGCCCCTGCTTGTAAATGTTTTATTTCCAATGGAGAGCAATATACAACTGTGTAGTCCTGGTGATGTACTCATCAGTACAGAGGTTTGACTAAGGAACTTTGTTTTTTGAAAACAGTGTTTTACAGTCTAAGAAGGAATAGAATTTAAAGCTGGGGTTAATTTTCTTTTTTTTCAATAATCATTTTTATTATTTTTCACAACCATATTACAAATTCACATTATATACAATATATACAAATGCTTCCATTGGTTAATTTCATATATATCAACCTCATGTATTAAATCAAAGGTTTTACAGCCCTAAAAAAAAAAAAAAAAAAAAAAAAAAAAAAAAAAAACAAAAAAAAAAATAAAAAAAAAAAAATCAAATACAATTCAAGAACAATGTTACTTAATCCTCCAAACTAGTTGTACTGGTTCAATTTTCCCTAACCAAAAGAATATAATTGTACCTTCCTCTCTTTTATCAATTTATATTGCGGTTATATATTTTCTATCTTGCAACAGCGCTTCCATAGATTACGAAACGGTTAAATCCTCCCCTTTCATTTCAAAGTTATTACAAATAGTTTATAACCAGAGTCTTTTAGCTGTCTTACTATAATTAAATAGGAAATAGGGAAGTTCTATTTCTTTTAAAATATCCTGTACTGGTACTCCTAGAAAAGGATATAAATCGAGTACAGTTAACTCCATGATTAAAGGGAATTTCTTTAGATCAATCAATTGACCACCAACTGTTAAATTTGGGTTCCTATGAAACGGTTGGAAAACCATCATATATTTTATTAAATTTAAGTTAAAAAAGGGTTTGAATTGCCGTTACATAGCTTTTGATGTGCTCCATTAACTTATATTTACTCATTGTCCAATTATTTAAAAAGGGTAATGCTTTAGCATTGACTCTCACTTCATTTATATGCTTATGCGTTAAGAGCACCCATTTGGGTGTCCATTTTCTACTATCACTATCGAATAGTGTTGGGAGGGCTGCTTATTTTTATAAAACTGAATTTTCTACTGCTTGACATGGGGGGCAGAGACCTGCATGACCTGAAGGATGGTTTGGATTACTGAAAGAAAAATAGAAGAAAAATGTAAGAGAGCATTATGTTAAGGCAGCACATACTGTGTGACCAGTCAGATTGATTTTGTTTAGCAATAGTCAATAACAAAACATCAGGCAATGGTTATTCCTGCATCAGCACCTGATAACATAAAATATTTTCTTATGGCAACGACAAATATAAAATGTAAATATATAAAGCAGTCCTCTACTAAATTAAGCAATACACACTTTCAATGTATTTAAAAACTAGTCAATGCAGTTAGACAGAGCAGTGAAATGCAGCATGTGAAATAGCCCTTCTGGCTCTATAACAGTAAACAAGGAAAACAGAACATATCTAGGTGCATATGTGACAGCAGTTCAGTAAGCAGAATTATCTAAAGGCACCCCAGTGTTAAACATAACAGAAACATATAGTATAAGCTGTTGTACTAAAGCATTATGAATTAAACCACAATGTACAGCATACCTTGAATGCAAAACAGTAGGATGATTACACACCAAGGGAGACAAACAGCTGCTGTTGGATTTGAAACAAAAAAACAAAATGGCACCCTGGGTTTAAATTACCTCAGGCTATCCAATACAGAACAAGAGCTGGAGGAGGGAGGGGTAAAGACTACAGGGAAGGAGAAGGCTAGCCAATGGTTAAATGAACTCTGCAGACACTCACTGTGAAGTGCAAAAGGAATAGAAACCACTCATTGAACCTTAAGAAAAGGTATGCTACTTTGCACAGACACTCTACTTTATACTATAAAATCAAGGCAAATGTAGACATTATCCAATTTACCCTGACATTCTTAAAAGGATATAGAATTAAAGCTGGGGTTAGTTACAGATGAAACAGGAGAGGAAATGAAATGCTCTTTTATAGATTTGAGTATTTCTCAAAAGAAACTTGACTTTAGTTGGGGGGGGGGGCACTAAATGGAGAGCAATATACAACTGTTTAGTCCTGGTGATGTACTCATCAGTACAGAGGTTTGACTAAGGAACTATACAGCAGAAATGTACTAATACAATCACTAACATTTGTTTAAGTTAATGCAGGTAAGGTATTTTACATTCTAGACACTTGGAAGTTAAACACCTACATTAGTATTTAGTCTCTTTAGTTGCAGGACAAGTGTCTGTGGGTGCCCAGTGCTCAAGAGAAAAAACTGAATTTTCTACTGCTTGATATGGGGGGCAGAGACCTGCTTGACCTGAAGGATGGTTTGGATTACTAGAAGAAAAATGTAAGAGAGCACTAGGTTAAGGCAGCACATACTGTGTGACCAGTCAGATTGGATTTTTGTAGCAATAGTCAATAACAAAAACATCAGGCAATGGTTATTCCTGCTTCAGCACCTGATAACATAAAATATTTTCTTATGGCAACATACAAATATAAAATGTAAATATATAAAGCAGTCCTCTACTAAATTAAGCAAGATACACTTTCAATGTATTTAAAAACTAGTCAATGCAGTTAGACAGAGCAGTGAAATAGCCCTTCTGGCTCTATAACAGTAAACAAGGAAAACAGAACATATCTAGGTGCATATGTGACAGCAGTTCAGTAAGCAGAATTATCTAAAGGCATCCTGCAGTGTTAAACATAACAGAAACATATAGTATAAGCTGTTGTACTTAAAGCATTATGAATTAAACCACAATGTACAGCATACCTTGAATGCAAAACCTTACAGTAGGATGATTACACACCAAGGAGACAAACAGCTGCTGTTGGATTTGAAACAAAACAAATGGCACCCTGGGTTTAAATTACCTCAGGCTATCCAATACAGAACAAGAGCTGGAGGAGGGAGGGTAAAGACTAAAGGAAGGAGAAGGCTAGCCAATGGTTAAATGAACTCTGCAGACACTCACTGTGAAGTGCAAAAGGAATAGAAACCACTCATTGAAGCTTAAGAAAAGGTATGCTACTTTGCACAGTCACTCTACTTTATACTATAAAATCAATGCAAATGTAGACATTATCCAATTTACCGACATTCTTAAAAGGATATAGAATTAAAGCTGGGGTTAGTTACAGATGAAACAGGAGAGGAAATGAAATGCTCTTTTATAGATTTGAGTATTTCTCAAAAGAAACTTGACTTTAGTTGGGGGGGACACTAACTGGAGAGCAATATACAACTGTGTAGTCCTGGTGATGTACTCATCAGTACAGAGGTTTGACTAAGGAACTATACAGCAAATGTACTAATACACTCACTAACATTTGTTTAAGTTAATGCAGGTAAGGTATTTTACAGTCTAGACACTTGGAAGTTAAGCACCTACATTAGTATTTAGTCTCTTTAGTTGCAGGACAAGTGTCTGTGGGTGCCCAGTGCTCAAGAGAAAAAACTGAATTTTCTACTGCTTGATATGGGGGGCAGAGACCTGCTTGACCTGAAGGATGATTTGGATTAATTAGTATTTAGTCTCTTTAGTTGCAGGACAAGTGTCTGTGGGTGCCCAGTGCTCAAGAGAAAAAACTGAATTTTCTACTGCTTGATATGGGGGGCAGAGACCTGCTTGACCTGAAGGATGGTTTGGATTAATTAGTATTTAGTTTCTTTAGTTGCAGGACAAGTGTCTGTGGGTGCTCAGTGCTCAAGAGAAAAACTGAATTTTCTACTGCTTGATATGGGGGGCAGAGACCTGCTTGACCTGAAGGATGGTTTGGATTAATTAGTATTTAGTCTCTTTAGTTGCAGGACAAGTGTCTGTGGGTGCCCAGTGCTCAAGAGAAAAAACTGAATTTTCTACTGCTTGATATGGGGGGCAGAGACCTGCTTGACCTGAAGGATGGTTTGGATTAATTAGTATTTAGTCTCTTTAGTTGCAGGACAAGTGTCTGTGGGTGCCCAGTGCTCAAGAGAAAAAAATGAATTTTCTACTGCTTGATATGGGGGGCAGAGACCTGCTTGACCTGAAGGATGGTTTGGATTAATTAGTATTTAGTCTCTTTAGTTGCAGGACAAGTGTCTGTGGGTGCCCAGTGCTCAAGAGAAAAAAATAAATTTTCTACTGCTTGATATGGGGGGCAGAGACCTGCTTGACCTGAAGGATGGTTTGGATTACTTGAATGCAAACCTTACAGTAGGATGATTACACACCAATGCTATGACTTTGTTTTATTTTTTTATTATTTTTGATCATTTGCTAATCAGGTAAATGAGAATATCTTTGCAGACCTGCCACAAGTCTGGCGACAAAGGCAGGGCCAAAGTACACGTGCATTAATTTAGGAAAAAAGTTACCCAGCATGACTTTTAAAAGTTGGTGGGAATCTGAATAACCGAATGGGGGTCTAAGATAAGCAAAAATCCTGAATGTACTTGAATATTAGTAATCTTTCTGAACATCAGGAATAAGTACTCATACTCAGAATTATTGAATGACCAAGTTATTGAAATAATATCCTTTGGGAAGTTGGCCATCCCTGGTAACTACCATATTGACAATATACCACAAAGCAATCTATCCAGTAGTCAGGGAGCTGGAGAAACATGTAGACAATCATCTAGTCTTCAACCATCATGTGTGTACAGTAGTGAGAAAATCAAATCATTTTATGTTTTGCAACTTATAAACAAAACTATGGCAAGTATGTCCGATGAAGTCATTGTTCCACTGTATTTAGCACTCATTAGACCTATCACTGAGTACAATGCCCCCCTTTGGTATGTACCTAACCAGGCACATGCAACAACTGGGGTGTCAACAGAAGTTCCTCAGTAAAAGAATATGGGAAGTAAATATGCAGACCACCTCAAAGTTCTATCCCTATCCTTGTATTATCTTACAGGTTATTGAGTAAAGATCTATGTCTGGCCTACAAGAGATCTTCAGACCCCATTCTAATGGAACTCCTGCATATCTATTAAACAAACAGTACCATAATTACCTGTTCTAAAGACTTAACCTTGCCTGTGATATAAATAGGACCTGATGGAGAAACAGCTATGTATCCAAAAGACTACTTCTCTGGAACAGGATCCTCATCAATGTGAGACAATGTTCCTCCTTAACCCAATCTAAGTGTAACTTGGACAACTGGATAGGGAAACATAAATTCATCCCTGGATTGGCAGCTATGCCTCTAATGCACACAGGCAGCCTCTACATGGTTCATCTTCCAGCCCCCTGCTTGTAAATGTTTTATTTCCCAGGCCCCTGCTTGTAAATGTTTTATTTCCCAAACCTCTGCTTGTAAATGTTTTATTTCCCAGGCTGCTGCTTGTAAATGTTTTATTTCCCAGGCACCTGCTTGTAAATGTTTTATTTCCCAGGCCCCTGCTTGTAAATGTTTTATTTCCAAGGCCCCTGCTTGTAAATGTTTTATTTCCCAAGCCCCTGTTTGTAAATGTTTTATTTCCTAGGCCCCTGCTTGTAAATGTTTTATTCCCCAGGCCCCTGCTTGTAAATGTTTTATTTCCCAGGCCACTGCTTGTAAATGTTTTATATCCCAGGCCCCTGCTTATAAATGTTTTATTTCCCAGGCCCCTGCTTGTAAATGTTTTATTTCCCAAGCCCCTGCTTGTAAATGTTTTATTCCCCAGGCCCCTGCTTGTAAATGTATTATTCCCCAGGCCCCTGCTTGTAAACGTTTTATGTCCCAGGCTGCTGCTTGTAAATGTTTTATTTCCCAGGCCACTGCTTGTAAATGTTTTATTTCCCAGGCCCCTGCTTGTAAATGTTTTATTTCTCAGGCTGCTGCTTGTAAATGTTATATTTCCCAGGCCCCTGCTTGTAAATGTTTTATTTCTCAGGCCCCTGCTTGTAAATGTTTTATTTCCCAGGCCCCTGCTTGTAAATGTTTTATTTCCCAGGCCCCTGCTTGTAAATGTTTTATTTCCCAGGCCCCTGCTTGTAAATGTTTTATTTCCCAGGCCCCTACTTATAAATGTTTTATTTCCCAGCCTCCTGCTTGTAAATGTTTTATTTTCCAAGCTCATGCTTGTAAATGTTTTATTTCCCAGGCCCCTGCTTGTAAATGCTTTATTTCCCAGGCCCCTGTTTGTAAATGTTTTATTTCCCAGGCCCCTGCTTGTAAATGTTTTATTTCCCAGGCCCCTGCTTGTAAGTGTTTTATTTCCCAGGCCCCTGCTTGTAAATGTTTTATTTCCCTGGCCCCTGCTTGTAAATGTTTTATTTCCCAAGCGCTTGCACTACTAAGGATCCCAGAACTTGTCAGAGATTTGGGATTCATGGCTAGACTTAAAAAAGCTCCAGTGGTCATTAGCTTAGTACACATCTATGAACCTATTACATGAAATCACTTTAAATGTTTTATTTCCCAGGCCGCTGCTTGTAAATGTTTTATTTCCCAGGCTCCTGCTTGTAAATGTTTTATTTCCCAGGCCCCTGCTTGTAAATGTTTTATTTCCCAAGCCCCTGCTTATAAATGTTTTATTTCCCTGGCCCCTGCTTGTAAATGTTTTATTTCCCTGGCCCCTGCTTGTAAATGTTTTATTTCCCAAGCCCCTGCTTATAAATGTTTTATTTCCCTGGCCCCTGCTTGTAAATGTTTTATTTCCCTGGCCCCTGCTTGTAAATGTTTTATTTCCCAGGCCCCTGCTTGTAAATGTTTTATTTCTCTGGCCCCTGCTTGTAAATGTTTTATTTCCCAAGCCCCTGCTTGTAAATGTTTTATTTCCCAGGCCCTTGCTTGTAAATGTTTTATTTCCCAGGCCCCTGCTTGTAAATGTTTTATTTTCCAAGCTCCTGCTTGCACTACTAAGAATCCCAGGACTTGTCAGAGATTTGGGATTCATGGCTAGACTTAACAAAGCTCCAGTGGTCATCAGCTTAGTACACATCTATGAACCTATTACATGAAATCACTTTAGATGTTTATAAGATATGGAACATCCCAGCCACTCGCATAAAATATAAGCAATCAGAAGTCACTGGAACTCAGGCAGGAGGATAATTTCCCAATGGAGCATCCACAGGCAAAACATATATGTAGGTCTCAGTCAATAAGGGAACAACACGTTCCAAGCATAATTTATGAAAAAAACTAATACACCTCAAAATCACAGTAGGAAGACGTCATAGAACAGTCTAGAGAAGTAATCCAATTTCATGTATTTGCTAAAAAGAAAAACAGACCTTCATCAACAAACAAAACCATTTACCTCCTTCATCCAAATTCTCCTAGTCACAAATATAATTACTTGTTAAATGCACACAATGTGCATTGTGATATGTGCATTCACACAAAACCACTTTCTGTAACATCACTACTTCCAGTCTAGAAACAGAGATTATTAAATGGTAATAAAAAGAAACATCGACATGGGAAAAACGAGATGTGATATGGTGTGATACTTGTGCAGAAAAGAAAGCTAAGCTATGAAACATGCAGCTCCAAAGATATCCGAAGCAAAATATTGGCAAGACACTTAAATATGGAACAGTTCACAATCAAAAAAATAAAATTACAAAGGTGGAATTTAATTGACAGACTGAAATTTAGTCAGGTGTAAATTAAAGAAACAGAAATTGAGGTGATAGACCATCTGCAAAGTGTGGGATTTAGTGTGGAAACTTTGGCATAGGCAATATCACACCAAGATGAGCCAATGGCTTCTCAGATGGAGCAGGATGCAGCTGAAGAAGATACTCCACAGGGTGACATTCTGAAATGCTCTGCTGGAGACTCACATGAAAGTCCAGTTAGAATTAAACAGCAAGGGAAAGAACAGGAAATAGCGAAGAGGATGCTCTCAGTCCAAACGAAAATCATCTAAGGGAAGACTTCCTTGATTTAGTAGAAATGGACAGACATTTTAAGATGGATAAAAGCAATAGATTATAGAAAGTAAACAAGATCCAAAATGTTTGAAGACTAATAAAAACGGATGTGCACCACTGGGGTGGGGAATCATAAATTCATTCTTGGGGTAGCACACATGTCCCTTATGATCAGGCACAGTCTGTAAAATACTCAAGGGCATAGGCACAAACCTAAGCCATATTCTAGCCCTTAGGGACTGAAAATCTGGTAAAATTTGAGTAAAAATTGCTAGGCTTGTAAGGCCTTTTATGTCATTAGCCTATTATTTTCCTATAAACCTATGAACACAGTAACTAGGATTATGACAAGAAATTTGTGATATGATAGAAATAAATATGGTATGCTACTGTGCAGTTAAACTAATAACAGATAAAGTGTTACCACAAAATTGCAAAGTAACAAAGGAAAGGGAGGAACCAATAAAATGCCACCATGGAAGCATCAAATAGAGAAACCACTAGGACAAAAGTATTGCTGTTAGAAGAATACACAAAAGGGAAAAGATCATAAAAAATATTACAATGATAGTCTTCAGAGTTTGCTGATCTCTGGGCTTTAGCTTGGTTCCTGTGCTATTCCATATCCTTATTTGGATAAAGGGAAGCTTCTTTGTTCACCAGTGGGAGTGGGGAGCACTGAGCAGCCTATTTGTCCCTAGAGCAGTGGTTCCAGCCAGAAACTTGTAGTCTATTGGCCATTTTGGGTCAATTCCTAGCTCTTTTCAACCCCTGCTATAAAGCCCGCTTTAGCTTTTGCGTGATTTAGCTGGAGTTGCCCGTCAGAGCACCATCGGCAGCGCCGTTAAACAAGGTTAAACTATTTCTGGCTCCGTAAAGTCTGCTCTTCAATTTTTCCTAGAACTTCTCTACTTGAAATCTAAACAGTCTATTCTCTATCTCAATAGCTCAGCACTTGCTCCTAAAGCATTTTTATATAGGTAAAGCACTTGTATACTAAACAAAGTACTACATTAGCCTAGAATCCCCTTGAGTACCCATTTCCCTATAGGTCCCTTCTGACTCAGTTACACAGCAAACTTTTTCTTTTTCTAGCATGTCGAAGGATCAGTTGCTAGCGTCCTCTCTGTTCAGCTGGTGAATTGGTATCTTGAGGCAATGTTACAATTGCCGCATGTACACAGACAACCCACTCCTTCTCCCAGAAAACACAAATACATGTGAGAGATGCAACTATATAGCTAAACTGGAGGCTGAGCTCTCAACTCAGGACTGGCAAGACCAGACAGGAGGAGAAGGAAACCACGACACCACAAACCCAGTTTCACATAGAACTATCACAACTGCAAAACAAACACATAAACACACAAAGACATACAGGCACTGATCAAAATCTATCAAAACTACAGAGGCCTCCAAAGCAGACACCCAAGCAACTGCCACCTCAAGACATAAGACATGCAACACATAGTTCTCAAAGTCAGTGTGCTAAACAGTCACAGCCGTTAAGGCCAAACACAATGCCAGACACACTTGTTATAGGTGACTCCATTGTCAGACACACTGACGTCCCACCTCACCAGACTGAACAAGGAAAAGATCACAGTTAGCTGCCTGTCAGGTGCTAGAATCCGCCACATAACACAAGCACTCAGGTCACTCCACAGCAAGTACAAGTATGACTCAGTCATTGTCCATGCCGGTGTGAACGACCTGAGACGCACCTCCTGGACTACATGAACAGAGACACAGAGGAGCTCTCAGATTATGTAGCCCAGGCCGGTATGACCCTGACCCTGAGCAGTATCCTACCCTCACCAAGAATGATGCCACAATACAGAGACAAAATGGTCAGCTTTAATAATTGGCTTAATTACTGGTGTCATTCTAAGATCCAATGTCTGTCTGCCTGGGATGACATGCTTGACAAGCCACGCTGTCGCAAGGGACGGCTTGCACCTGTCACCCTGGGCTTCCGGATATTGGCAAAGGCTCTGCCACCCCATAGTGCCTTTTTAGGCAAGGCTCA
Source organism: Protopterus annectens (assembly GCF_019279795.1). Lineage (NCBI taxonomy): Eukaryota > Metazoa > Chordata > Ceratodontiformes > Protopteridae > Protopterus > Protopterus annectens. The sequence continues at coordinate 1,254,066,696 of NC_056733.1, forward strand.
AATGATAAACCTACCACCCTAGAAAACAAAAAAATGGAGAAAAACTAAGGGTAATACTGCTCAATGCCAGAAGTCTAAACCTCACAGCACGCCCAAGCCCTCCTCAGTATGGAGAACATCGATGTTTGTGCTGTGACTGAAACCTGGTTCAAGGCTCCTGAGAGCACCCCAGCACTATCAGGTTATACCTCATATCATGCTCCGCCCCAAAATCCGGACCGAACTACAAAAGGAGGGGAGTATCCATATTCATAAAGGATACCCACACCTCCAGGTTAGTGGCAACGCCCGAAGGATCGGAGACCATCCAGGTGCACTAACCATAGGTAAACTGCCCCACAGTTTGTAACATGCTGACAGACCACCTTCTCAAACTCAGGAAACCCACACAGCCTTCCTGAAGACACTGGAGAGTATAAATGTCTCTCCAAACACCATATTGGGTGACTTCAACTACCCAAACATAGACTGGGAACGTTACTCAAGCCCCAACACCCTAGCCCAAAGGTTCCTTGAGTTCATAAACTCAAATGCTATGGAACAACTAGTCACCATTCCCACAAGAGGAGGAAATATACTAGACCTGTTCATCACAAACATGGGGACAAAATGCTCCAATCGAAGTATATCCCTCATTGGTGAGATCAGACCATAAATTAATCTCACTGAGATCCACATCCCGCCCCCCACCCCCAGCAAAGACCACAGTGAAGAACTTCTCAAAAGCAAATCTTCACACTTAAGACTTGAGTGGTATCCTTCAAGGCCCCCGAGCCAGTGGAAACCACAACCCACGCTGCTGAAACCCTTACAAATGCCTTCTACGAGCACCTCCAGGAATGTATGGATCAAGCAATCCCTAATAAAATCAAGACCTTTTCCACCAAAGGCAGGCACCGTCTGGTGGACTCCAGCCATAAACAAACTCTACAACAAGATGAGAAAGCTACTACATGACAGAGCAAAACTCCTAAATGGGAAGGCATCTCTGATCAATACTAGCAAAACTACGATCACTCATAAAATCATCCAAGGCCAACTTTGAGAGAAAAATCGCTAATGACACAAAAGACAATCATAAAGCCTTCTTTAGCTATGTTAGAAACCTGGGTGGAAACTCCCAGATATGCTCAGAATTAGTCCAAAATTAGTAAAAAATCACTGAACCCACAGACATTGCCAACATACTGGCAGACAGGTTCAGTGCAAATTTCTCCCTCCCTCCCCAAAAGGAGAAATATCTATCCCACCAGAGTCTAGCCTCCCAAACATCTCAGATGCCCAGGTGAGAGCTGCTCTCTAAAGCAAAAACACAGCATCAATGGGACCGGACGGTCCCGGCTGTGTGCTACACGAACTCAATGAGAAACTAAACCCACACATAAGGCTGCTGTTTAATCTTAGCCTTACTACAGGATACGCACTCCAAAGAATGGCGCGACGGCAACTGTGGTCCCACTCCACAAAGGCGGTGCTTCTCACGGACCCTGGAAATTACCGCCCATGTTTACCCAGCCTTGTCTGCAAAGCTATGGAGAGGATCATAATGGAACCCATAAATAAAGACATTGGGGACCTACAGACACTGGATCCTACCATTTACTTTGTCGGGCAGATCCTGCCTCTTGAACTTGGTCGACTTTTTCAAACAGTCACTAAGGCCATTGATGAGGGTAAGGCAGTTCACACAGCCTACCTTGACCTAGCAAAAGCATTCACACAATACCCCACTCGGGCATCATAGAAAAGCTCACCAGCTTAGATGTAAACCCATGTCACAAGATGGTTGCAAACTGGCTCAAGGACAGAACACACAGGGTTAGAGTTGCTGGTGCCATGTCAGACTCTAAGCCGATCACGAGCGGTGTCCCACAGGGTCAGTCCTGGGCCCCTCTTGTTCGGCATTTATTTTTCTGAAGCGCAGGCAAACATAGGGGATTGTATGACAAAATTTGCTGATGACTGCAAACTGGGCACCATAATTGACACTCCATCAGACACAGACATCCTCCAGAAAGGTCTCATAGAAATGGATAACTGGTGCCAGAGCCATGGCCTTAAGCTAAAATGCCAAAAATGTATAGTCATACCTTTGGGAAAACAAGAACTCAATTACCACATAGGTGGTAATCCATTAAACACGGAAGAAGTTATCAGGGACCTGGGGACCCAAGTTGACAGTAACCTCTCTTTGACACTCACATTGCCAAAGTGGTTAGAAGACCTTCTACATTGCCCACCTGATCATGAAGGGATTCACATCCAGATCAGGAGAGGTCATTGTACCCCTGTACTCTTCACTTATCAGACCAATGATTGAGTACAACGCCCCCATTCGAATGTACCTTACCCGACACCTGCAGCAGTTGGAAAGACCCCCATACCTTCCTGAAGACACTGGAGAGCATAAATGTCTCTCCAAACACCATCATATTGGGCACTTCAACTACCCAAACATAGACGGGGAACATACTCAAGCCCCAACACCCTAGTCTAAAGGTTCCTTGAGTTCATAAACTCAAATGCTATGGGAACAACTAGTCACCATTCCCACAAGAGGAGGAATATATTTCAGACCTGATCATCACAAACATGGGGACAAATGCTCCACAATCGGGAAGTATATCCTATTGGTGAGACTAGACCATAATTAATCTCACTTGACCACATCCCGCCTCCCCTACCCCCCAGCAAAGACCACAGTGAAGAAACTTCAAAAGCAAACTTCACTTAAGACTGAGGCACCTTCATGTCTCCCGAGCCAGTGGAAACCACAACCCACGCCATGTTGCTGAAACCCTTACAAATGCCTCTACGAGTAACTCCAGGAATGTATGGATCAAGCAACTCAATAAAATTTTGATCTTTCCACCAAATATAGAAAACGTCTGCGGACTCCACTACAAACAAACTCTACAACAAGAGATAGAGTCACTACATGACAGAGCAAAATCCCTAAATGGAAGGCATCTCTGATCATCACTAGCAAAAACTACTTCATCAATTATAAAATCATCCAAGGCCAACTTTGAGAGAAAAATCAAGTAATGACACAAAAGACAATCATAAAGCCTTCTTTAGCTATGTTAGAAAACCTGTGGAAACTCCATATGCTCAGAATTAGTCCAAAATTATAAAAAATCACTGAACCCACAGACATTTAAGCAACATACTGGCAGACAGGTTCAAAATTCTCCCTCCCTCCCCCAAAAGGAGAAATATCTATCCCACCAGAGTTCAGCTTCTCTCCCAAACACTGTGATGCCCAGGTGAGAGCTGCCTTCTAAAGCAAAAACACAGCATCACGGGACCGACGGTGTCCTCGGGCTGTGTGCTACACGAATCAATGAGAAACTAAACTCCACACATAAGGCCGTTGTTTAATCTTAGCCTTACTACAGAGGCCGACTCCAAAGAATGTATGCGACGGCAACTGTGGTCCCACTCCACAAAGGCGGTGCTTCTACGGACCCTGAAATTACCGCCCATGTTTAACGAGCCTTGTCTGCAAAGCCATGGAGAGGATCATAATGGAACTCATAAATGTTACACAAATCACAGACACCTTATCCACCCACTGCTTTGCTGGCGGGCAGATCCTGCCTCTTGAACTTGGCTTCCACTTTTTTCAAACAGTCACTAAGGCCATTGATGAGGTAAGGCAGTTCACAGCCTACCTTGACTCTAGCAAAGCATTCTCCACAATACCCCACTGGCACGCAGAAAAGCTCACCAGCTTACGTAAACCCCATATGTCACAAGACAGTTGCAAACTGGCTCAAGGACAGAACACACAGGGTTAGAGTTGCTGGTGCCATGTCAGACTCTAAGTCGGTCACGAAGCGGTGTCCCACAGGGCTCAGTCCTGGGGCCCCTTTTGTTCGGCATTTATTTTCTCTCTGGAAGTGCAGGCAAACATAGGGGGATTGTGGCTGACAAATTTGCTGGATGACCTGCAACCAAATGAGCACTGACACTCCATCAGTATTGGCCACAGACATCTCCAGAAAGGTCTCATAGAAATGGATAACTGGTGCCAGAGCCATGGCTCTTAAGCTAAATGCCAAAAATGTATAGTCATACCTTTGGGAAAACAAGGTAACTCCCCATCACTACATAGGTGGTAATCCATTAAACACGGAAGAAGTTATCAGGGACCTGGGGACCCAAGTTGACAGTAACCTCTTTTGACACTCACATTGCCAAAGTGGTTAGGAAGACTCATATTGCCCACCTGATCGCGAAGGGATTCACATCCAGATCAGGAGGTCATTGTACCGTACTCTTCACTTATCAGACCAATGATTGAGTACAACGCCCATTCGGAATGTACCCACCCGACCTGCAGTTGAAAGACCCCAAAGTTCCTCACCAAAAGGATAAAGGGGCTCAAACATGCAGTCATAATGATGCCCGACTGAAGAAACTCCAGCTCTATTCAGTCGTGATACCGTCTGCTCAGAGGTGATCTGTGCCTGACATACAAGGCCATGTCCAACCCGGAATTAATGGACACCCACCTCAAAAAAATCCAACCACTCACAGAGCCACTTATAGAGCAAGAGACTTAAACCTCAACACGGATATAAATAGGACGTGTTGGAGGATGATTCATCACCAGAGACTCCTCACACTATGGAACAGAATCCTGTGTCCATGTGAGGCAGAGCTCCTCACTGACTCTAAGGTTCAAGAGAAATCTTGACGCAGTGGATACATCATAGGGTTTACCCCGGGAATCATCTCTTGTATCACTGCTGACAGAGGCCCAGCAACTAATGGGTATAGTATTTCATCCTCCAGGTGGTGAAAGCCACACACACTCTGGCTAGGCTTATAAATGCCCTAGGGCAGATAGCCTAGTATGAACCTATGAACCTATGAACCTATATGGCAAAAGCAACATACAATATTAAAACACACAAGGATTTATAATATACTGTTTCAAATAGTAAACTAAAATATCAGCACACACGGAAGAACTTAAAAGGTATGCAGATAAATATAAAGGAAAAATACAAAACAAGCAATTCATTGATGGCCCAAAAATGTTTTATAAAGAATTGGTAAACAAAGCAAAAGCAATAGAAACCCTACCAAAAAAAGAAATATGTGCATTTTGCAGATGCACGTATGAAGACCCTCTTGCAAATAAGAAAGATAAATGGATAGAAGAGTTAAAACAAACAGCAAGAAGCTCTAATACAGGGGATATGAAATGGAAGCAGCAATAATCGAGAAATTCAGGCAAAATTAAGAACATCTCCTAAAAGGAAAATGCCAGATCCACATGCATTACCTAATTTCTGGCTAAATGTATTAACAAAGATTTAGCTCTGAGCAATAATTACTTATATGCACATCCCCAACAGTCACCAACCTGGTGAAGAACAGGAAAAAATAGTCCTCCATGTGACCAAGATTTTGAACAGGAATAGTTAGGGAGAGATCAATTTTAACCATACCTTGATAGGCTAATAATAGAAGCCCAAGATGGTGCCACATGCACATTGATTTACAAAGTCTACAAAAAAGTGTGAGAATCAGACAAATACAGATTCTGTTAAACAGAATTAAAACAGTTGCATACATCATTGCTGACTGTGATGCTCTCGTGGCCGAGAGCCTGTATACTGAAAGGCACAATAATGTTGCAAGACTGTTGCAGCGGAGATTGCGCAACCACTACAATCTACAAGTAGCCGAGAAGCAATGGAAATGTGAGGCACAAAGCATTATTGACAGTTATGAAGTTCGTATCACATGGGATCACCTAGTACCAACAATTAAGAAAGTAGAAGCAAGAAAAACAGATATAGAAGTTCAAGAAAAATGTACAAAAGTAGAATTAATCATCAAAATAGCTACACCTAGTGATTGATGCAACACACAGCCATCACCTGAGAAGACACTGGAAGGTATAAATGTCTCTCAAACACCATCATATTGGGTGACTTCAACTACCCAAACATAGACTGGGAACATTACTCAAGCCCCAACACCCTGGCCAAAGGTTCCTTGAGTTCATGGCTCAAATGCTATGGAACAACTAGTCACCATTCCTAAAGAGGAGGAAATATATAGACCTGATCTTTCATCACAAACATGGGACAAAATGCTCCACACGGAGTATATCCCTCATTGGTGAGATCAGACCATAAATTAATCTCACTGGAGATCACATCCACGCCCCCACCCCAGCAAAAAGACCACAGTGAAGAACTTCTCAAAAGCAAACTTCACACTTCTTAAGACTTAGTGGTATCCTTTAGGGCCCCGAGGAGCCAGTGGAAACCACAATACGCTGCCTGAAACCCCGCCTGCAAATGCCTTCTCTGAGCACCTCCAGGAATGTATGGATCAGCAATCCTAATAAAATCAGACCTTGCCACCAAAGGCAGGCACCCGGTCTGGTGGACTCAATATAAACAAACTCTACAGCAAGATTAAGCTACTACACTGACAGAGCAAAATCCTAAATGGGAAGGCATCTCTGATCAATACTAACAAAAAACTCTGATCACACTCATAAATCATCAGGTAGCTTTGAGAAAAATAAGCTAATGACACAAAAGACAATCCATAAAGCCTTCTTTAGCTATGTTAGAAACCTAGATTTGGAAACTCCCAGATATATAAAATTAGTCCAAAATTATAAAAAATCACTGAACCCACAGACTGCCAACATACTGGCAGACAGGTTCAGTGCAAATTTCTCCCCTCCCTCCCCAAAGGAGAAATATCTATTCCTGAAGTCTAGCCTCCCAAACATCTCAGATGCCCAGGTGAGAGCTGCTCTCTCTAAAAAGCAAAAAACACAGCATCAATGGGACGGGCCCGGTGTCCCGGCTGTGGCTACGAACTCAATGAGAAACTAAACCCACACATAAAAGGTGCTGTTTAATCTTAGCCTTACTACAGGATCACGTTACCCAAGAATGGCGTCACGGCAACTGTGGTCCCCACTCCCACAAAAGTGATTGCTTCTCACCGGACCCTGGAAATTACGCCCATAAGCAAGGCCTTTGTCTGCAAAGCTATGGAAGGTCATAATGGAACTCATAAATAAAAGACATTGGGGACCTACAGACACTGGATCCCTGCAATTTGGCGGCTTTGTCAGGAGCCAGATCCTGCCTGCCTCTTGAACTTGGTGACTTTTAGTAGTCACTAAGGCCGACGTGAGATAGGCACGAAGTTCACACAGCCTACCTTGATGACCTATAAAAGCATTCGACACAATACCCCACTGGGGCATCATGAAAAAGCTCGCAGCTTAGATGTAAACCCTATATGTCACAAGATGGGTTGCAAACTGGCTCAAGGACAGAACACACAGGGTTAGGATTTACTGGTGCATGTCAGACTCTAAGCGGTCCACGGCGTTACAGGAGTGGCTCAGTCCCTGGGCCCCCTCTTGTTACGGCATTTATTTTTCACAGAAGTGCAGGCAAACCTTAGGGGGATTATGGCTGACAAAAGAATTTATTGACTGCAAACTGGGCACAATTGACGCTCCATCAGACACAGACATCCTCAGAAAGGTCTCATAGAAATGGATAACTGGTGCCAGAGGCCATGGCCTTAAGCTAAATGCCAAAAATGTATAGTCATACCCCTTTGGAAACGGGTAACCCTAGTACCCACATAGGTGGTAATCCATTAAGCTCTGGAAAGTTATCAGGACCTGGGGACCCAAGTTGACAGTAACCTCTTTTGACACTCACATTGCCCAAGAAGTGGTTAGGAAGACCTTCATTGCCCACACCTGATCATGAAGGGATTCACACATCAGATCAGGAGGTCATTGTACCCTGTACTCTTCATATCGGAATACAATGATTGGGTACAGCAGCCCATTAGAGATATGTACCTTACCCGACACCTGCAGCAGTTGGAAAGACCCCAAAAGTTCCTCACTGAGGATAAGGCTCAAACATATAATGTCTGATGCCGACTGAAGAAACTCAAGCTCCTATTCAATTAAAGCATACCGTCTACTCAGGTGATCTGTGCCTGACATACAAGGCCATGTCCAGCCGGAATTAATGGACATGCTCCACCTCAAAAAATCCAAATCCACCAGAGCCACGAGAGCAAGAAGCTTAAACCTCAACACGGATATAAATAGGGCGTGCTGGGAGGGACAAGATTATCACCCAGAGACTCCCTACACTATGGAACAGAATCCCAGTGCATGTGAGGCAGAGAGCCCTCACGGCTCTGTTCAGAAGGAAATCTTGGCAGTGGATGGGAGATCATAGGATTTACCGGGAATCATCTCTGTATCACTGCTGGACAGAGGCCCAGCAAACTAATGGGTATATTCTCGTACAGGGCTGGTAGAAAGCCACACACACACTCAGCTAGGCTTATAAATGCCCTAGGGCAGATAGCCTAGTATGAACCTATGAACCTACATGAACCTATAGCAAAGCAACATACAATATTAAAACACACAAGGATTTATAATATACTGTTGCAAGTAGTAAACTAAAATATCAGCACACACGGAAGAACTTAAAGGCATACAGATAAATATAAAGGAAAAAATACAAAATAAACGAATTCGTGACATTTAAAATGTTTTATAAAGGTGGTAAACAAAGCAAAAGCAATAGAAACCCTACCAAAAAAAGAAATATGTGCATTTTGCAGATGCACGTATGAAGACCCTCTTGCAAATAAGAAAGATAAATGGATAGAAGAGTTAAAACAAACAGCAAGAAGCTCTAATACAGGGGATATGAAATGGAAGAAAGTAACACCCAGAGAAATTCAGGCAAAATTAAGAACATCTCCTAAAAGGAAAATGCCAGATCCACATGCATTACCTAATTTCTGGCTAAATGTATTAACAAAGATTTAGCTCTGAGCAATAATTACTTATATGCACATCCCCAACAGTCACCAACCTGGTGAAGAACAGGAAAAAATAGTCTATCCAATAACTGACCAAGATTTTGAACAGGAATAGTTAGGGAGAGATCAATTTTAACCATACCTTGATAGGCTAATAATAGAAGCCCAAGATGGTGCCACATGCACATTGATTTACAAAGTCTACAAAAAAGTGTGAGAATCAGACAAATACAGATTGTGTTAAACAGAATTAAAACAGTTGCATACATCATTGCTGACTGTGATGCTCTCGTGGCCGAGAGCCTGTACACTGAAAGGCACAATAATGTTGCAAGACTGTTGCAGAAGTGTAACCACCACAATCTAGAAATGGCGAGAAGCAATGGAAATGTGAGGCACAAAGCATTATTGACAGTTATGAAGTTCGTATCACATGGGATCACCTAGTACCAACAATTAAGAAAGTAGAAGCAAGAAAAACAGATATAGAAGTTCAAGAAAAATGTACAAAAGTAGAATTAATCATCAAAATAGCTACACCTAGTGATTGATGCAATGTAAATACCAGATTTCGAAGCAGAAGCTAGAGCAATGTGGAATAAGGAGTCCCAATAGTATTAGGAGCAAGAGGACTTACTTAAATATGCTATCAGTATATGTAACCCTGCATGAACTGCAGGAGGAAGCAATATGTTGTGGGTGCTCAAAAGATCACTGTTGGCAAATATCAAAGACTGAAGAAAAGCAAATATCATCAACTTTAATCACACCCTGACTCAGGAATGGGGTCCAGTCCTGTCACATTATTGAACCAAAGACATTGGGAGAAATTAGAAAAGGAAGTCTTAAACAAATTATAAAATGAAATCAATATCCAACAAAAAGCCTTTTCTAAAGTATGTTATATATATCAAAATGTTGTAAAATAGATTACAGGTAGAAACAACAAATGAAGATGAACACTAAACATCATCCCAGTATATAGTCTAATATAACACTGAACAAAATAAATACATGGAGCTGGTGTCTTCAGCTGTACATAATTAAAATTTCCCACTGAATGAAGAAAATAGAGAATTACCCAGGCTTGGAGCTGATCTGAACTCCTCAGTACCTCAAACAATCCGCTATGTGATGAGAAGAATGAATGGTTGGAAATTTACAAGTAGATAAGATCTTTAGAAGTAAACTAGTCCCAGATCAAACAGGGTCTGCCCGGACTGAAGAAACCCAGCTCTATTCAGTCGCATACCGCCTGCTCAGAGGTGATCTGTGCCTGATACAAGGCCATGTCCAACCCGAATTAATGGACATGCTCCACCTCAAAAAAATCCAAATCCACCAGGAGCCAATGAGTAAGAGACTTAAACCTCAACACGGATATAAATAGGACGCGGCATGGAGGGACAGATTCATCACCCAGAGACTCCCTAAGCACTATGGAACAGAATCCCAGTCCATGAGGCAGAGCCCCTCACTGACTCTGTTCAAGAGAAATCTTGATCTATGGGATGGGATCATAGGTTTGGCCCCTCGAATCATCTTGTATCACTGCTGGACAGAGGCCCAGGCAAACTAATGGGTATAGTGGTATTCTCATCCTAAGGGGTGGTGAAAGCTACACACACCTGGCTAGGTTTATAAATGCCCTAGGGCAGATAGCCTAGTATGAACTCATGAACCTAAGGAACCTATATGGCAAAAGCAACACAATATTAAAACACACAAGGATTTATAATATACTGTTGCAAGTAGTAAACTAAAATATCAGCACACACGGAAGAACTTAAAAGGTATGCAGATAAATATAAAGGAAAAATACAAAATAAGCAATTCATTGATGGCCCAAAAATGTTTTATAAAGAATTGGTAAACAAAGCAAAAGCAATAGAAACCCTACCAAAAAAAGAAATATGTGCATTTTGCAGATGCACGTATGAAGACCCTCTTGCAAATAAGAAAGATAAATGGATAGAAGAGTTAAAACAAACAGCAAGAAGCTCTAATACAGGGGATATGAAATGGAAGAAAGTAACACCCAGAGAAATTCAGGCAAAATTAAGAACATCTCCTAAAAGGAAAATGCCAGATCCACATGCATTACCTAATTTCTGGCTAAATGTATTAATTCTGTTATAGCAGATTTAGCTCTGACTTAAACGTGCTAGATAATACATATATTAGGGCACATCCCCAACAGTCACCAACCTGGTGAAGAACAGGAAAAAATAGTCCTCCATGTGACCAAGATTTTGAACAGGAATAGTTAGGGAGAGATCAATTTTAACCATACCTTGATAGGCTAATAATAGAAGCCCAAGATGGTGCCACACGCATTACTGGATTTTACAAAGTCTACAAAAAGTGTGAGAATCAGATAAATACAGAGATTCTAAGTTAAACAGAATTAAAACAGTTGTACATCATTGTTGATCAGATGTTCTCGCGGCTTCAGAGCCTGTATACTGAAAGGCAATAATAATGTTGTAAGACTGTTGCAGCTGAGATTATGCAGAACTCACTACAATCTACAAGTAGCCGAGAAGCAATGGAAATGTGAGGCACAAAGCATTATTGACAGTTATGAAGTTCGTATCACATGGGATCACCTAGTACCAACAATTAAGAAAGTAGAAGCAAGAAAAACAGATATAGAAGTTCAAGAAAAATGTACAAAAGTAGAATTAATCATCAAAATAGCTACACCTAGTGATTGATGCAAAGCCATAAAATACCAGATTTCGAAGCAGAAGCTAGAGCAATGTGGAATAAGGTGTCCCAATAGTATTAGGAGCAAGAGGACTTACTTAAATATGCTATCAGTATATGTAACCCTGCATGAACTGCAGGAGGAAGCAATATGTTGTGGGTGCTCAAAAGATCACTGTTGGCAAATATCAAAGACTGAAGAAAAGCAAATATCATCAACTTTAATCACACCCTGACTCAGGAATGGGGTCCAGTCCTGTCACATTATTGAACCAAAGACATTGGAAGAAATTAGAAAAGGAAGTCTTAAACAAATTATAAAATGAAATCAATATCCAACAAAAAGCCTTTTCTAAAGTATGTTATATATATAAAAATGTTGTAAAATAGATTACAGGTAGAAACAACAAATGAAGATGAACACTAAACATCATCCCAGTATATAGTCTAATATAACACTGAACAAAATAAATACATAGACAGGCTCCTTAACTAGCTGTACATAATTAAAATTTCCCACTGAATGAAGAAAATAGAGAATTACCCAGGCTTGGAGCTGATCTGAACTCCTGAGTACCTCAAACAATCCGCTATGTGATGAGAAGAATGAATGGTTGGAAATTTACAAGTAGATAAGACTTTGTGAAGTAAACTAGTCCCAGATCAAACAGGCTTTTAATGTATTAATTCTGTTATATACTTCCCAGATTAATGGTGAGATAATACACATTGTTAGGGATCACACTATATATCACAACTGTAATTTCCATTGTTTATTTGTATTTGTTGTTTTTTGTATTCTTTTTGTTGGAGCTTTTCTCCCCGGGCCTCCACTGAAAATGGGCTCACTTGGCCCAGTGGACTTTCCTGGTAAACAAATGTCAATAAATAATAAATAACTAAATAAATGTTATACTGGGTTATTCTCTACTGGGTACAAAATCTAAGTCAAAAGATGAAAACAACCCAGTCATAAAAAAATTAAATGAATCAAGAATCTATAAATGTATGGGTCAGTTTTATGATTCTGAAAGGGCTTTAGAGTTTTTTTATCTACTGATAAAGATATTCAGAAGAGAGAAAATGCATGATTAATGGCAAAGTACACATTTAGAAAATATCCAGAAATGTGTCCTTGCTAGATCTCTCCTCTCATTTCCTCATCAAACTAAGGGGTTACAGGGATCAGTAGAAGACTCTTCATCTTCTAACATGGGGTCTCACTACCACGCTTAGTGCTCTCATCAGGATTAAGTTTCTGTTAAAAGTAGAACAGACAGTAGTCAAATCATTCATAGGAATTTTATATTTAAATACTACTATGGGAGCATATACAACCGTTACAAAAACAAAACAAACAAAAAAAAACGGGTACAGCTATGTATAATCTGCCTTAGCAATAACAGCTGAAGTTTGCTGTCCAATCATATCTCCTAAGACACATAACATGTAAACCATAAATAGTGTATATGATAAAAAGTAATCTTGGTTGCTGCCCTGGCTCCCCTAGTTTACAATGCAGTATAATAATAATAATAAACAAAATAAATATGTGACAGGCTTCCAGAAAGAGAATGTATTTCAGAATGAGGCATCTTTACATTGTATTACATTTGTTCGATGGCAGAGGAAGACACATATCTGTCCAGTCTTCCCATTAAATGATTTTAGCAACTTTGTCCTTTCCATCTTTCTTTTCTTCAGCATTTCTTCACCCGTCCTATTGCACCTGAATATCTCTTTCAATTCCATCTCCACCATTCATTATGGAAGTGCATTCATGTGTCCACAATTTAGAGAAATATGTCTGCAGATCCTGGAAGAAACTGGATCCTTAGCATCTTTTTGCCCATGTTTTCCTCCTTCACATATTTCATGTTTTGAGCTAACCCTTCATATTTGCCTGACACGATTTTATGTACCCATATCATGTACTCATCATTTTGCAGATATCTAATGAGATTTCTTCATTTGACTGTATAAAACAAACATTCCACTCTATCCTGTATACCTTATGTTGGCTTTAATTCTAGCAGTCCGGGTGTGATTTCCTACTAATCTGCACACAGAACCTCAAGGAGTCGCCTGGTCAGAACCTGGTAGAACAGGGAGAATTATTGTACCTGAATAATATTCCTAGGAAGATAACTACCAGCATTCTGTTTGCTACTGTTAATGTCCTCTCACAGTGCTCTTGGTGACCACACCCCATGTTGGATGTTGGATTATAAACAAACACACACACACACACACACACACACACACACACACACACACACACACACACACACACACACACACACACACACATGCACGCACACACACATGCACGCGCACACACACACACACACACACACACACACACACACACACACACACACACACACACACACACACTTTATAACACTGTTGTCACTAGTTGCACTCCTGTAACCAAGACTACTGTGACCCAAGTGTGCAGTATTTTAACATCATTACAGTAAACTCCTCACCTGTCTTCTTTCTGCCAGCATATCAAAGCCATTTACTGTCCTTCTTTTATCCATTTCATATCCTTCACTCATTTACCGTTCTTGTGTCAACAGTGAATATGATGAATTTCTTTCTCTGCTTTAGATATATCAAAAACAAGCAGAATTGAGAGTACTGGAACCCAGAACTGACCCTCTATGTTATTCCACAAGTTGTGTCCCTTACACCTTCCCTTTACTGCAGTCTTTTATGTCCTACCTTTAAACATACATCAATCCTGCTGACATTGTCAGTACCATCTCTAACCCCCGCAGTTTTCCTAGTAGTATAGACCTAATGGCTCTTATAGGCCAAAGATACACAATATGTTGGTTGTTGTCCTCTAGGGAAGCAAATGAGTTTCCTGAGGACTCCTTTACTTGAATTTCACTGACACTGTTGTTAGACTGGGATGTCAGGTTTAATCTACTTTCAGTAGATCTAACTTTACGTTCAACCACATATGGTCGAGACCATATGTTCTAACTCGTAGTAAAAGTTCAAACACTGAAATAAAACACATAAAACAAAAAAAAAATGAAACTAAACATTTCCAGTAGGGGGCTACACCTCCCCTGCACCCCCCCACACATCCCCCTTACTTAAATATACCAACTCCGAGATTACACATGAAATGGGAAATCTTCCCTTTCCGCTTGTACAGAGATTCTGAGTTCATTCCGAGCCTAACTTTTACAAGTTCAAACATATGGTCTCGCCATATGTGGTTCAACTTTGTAAATGTTCGATCGACTGAAGGGGACCCTGTAGCCATATGACTTTCTTCTTCTCCCCTTCGTACAAAGGCTCCTCAGTCTTCCCATATTCCACCTCACATACATCTGCAGGGGCTCTCACAGTCTCTATTAAATTGGTCAGCACACTACCCACATTCTGAGGACAGTGGATACTGTTTGTTTGTTTTATCCTCTTCAGACAGATAGCTCTCTCATCCAACCGCCCTTCCTCCCTTCCAACACATGCATCATCACTGCTGCCATTTTTCTTTGAAATAGAGTCAATGCATTAATTCAGTAACTCTGCATTTAACCTGTTCACTAAGATCTCACTTAGACTGTACTTCTGCTGCATGACCTTTATTTCTTCTTTCTTCAACCTTAAATGCCTAACAATATGCATAGCTGAGTACAAAGTCACCAACCTTTAAATTATTGTTGAAGAAAAAGATTTGAAATTATCCAACAGTCGCCCATGCAAGAAGTTAAATTTATCAACAGCAAGCCAACTACTAATAAGACAGAAAGAGCCTATTTTTTATCTACCCACAAAGGCTTCTTGTGCCAGATTGTTATTGTGCCCATCACATTGTGGAGAGGGCAGGTCCTGTGATTTGCTAAACTATTTATCAAATAGTTTCAGGAGAGTAATACATTTTTTCCAATGTTTATCTATCTAGTTATAAAACAGCAAACTACCTGTAGATGTTCACTCAGAGAATCAAACTGCAGGGAAGGAGCAATATGTTGTGGTGCTCAAAGATCACTGTTGGCAAATATCAAAAGACTGAAGAAAAGCAAAATATCATCAACTGTCACACCTGACTCAGGAATGAGGGTCCAGTCCTGTCACATTGATGAACCAAAGACATTGGGAGAAATTGAAAAGGAAGTCTTAAACAAATTATAAAATGAAATCAATATCCAACAAAAAGCCTTTTCTAAAGTATGTTATATATATAAAAATGTTGTAAAATAGATTACAGGTAGAAACAACAAATGAAGATGAACACTAAACATCATCCCAGTATATAGTCTAATATAACACTGAACAAAATAAATACATAGACAGGCTCCTTAACTAGCTGTACATAATTAAAATTTCCCACTGAATGAAGAAAATAGAGAATTACCCAGGCTTGGAGCTGATCTGAACTCCTAGAAATTTTTTATCAAACAATCCGCTATGTGATGAGAAGAATGAATGGTTGGAAATTTACAAGTAGATAAGATCTTTAGAAGTAAACTAGTCCCAGATCAAACAGGCTTTTAATGTATTAATTCTGTTATATACTTCCCAGATTAATGGTGAGATAATACACATTGTTAGGGATCACACTATATATCACAACTGTAATTTCCATTGTTTATCACAACTGTGTATTTCCAAAATGTTTATTGTATGTAACGTATTTTACCTTGTAACTTTCTCCCGGGCCTCCACTGAAAATGGGCTCACTTGGCCCAGTGGACTTTCCTGGTAAACAAATGTCAATAAATAATAAATAACTAAATAAATGTTATACTGGGTTATTCTCTACTGGGTACAAAATCTAAGTCAAAAGATGGC
>NC_056733.1:1254090584-1254245584 GCF_019279795.1 Protopterus annectens
TTTTGCCACCCATCTGGTGACATATGGATTGATGCCTAGTTGAGAGAGTTTATCTGTTATACCTGAGTGGGGAATAGTATCGAAACCTTTGGCCAGGTCAAGGTAGGCAGTGTTCACTGTCTTCCCCTTGTCTATGGCCTTGGTGACTGTCTTAAAGAAGTCAACCAAATTTAACAGGCATGACCTCCCCTTGACAAAACCAAACTGTGTGGGATAAAGTGTCTGGAGGTTGCCAGTGTTCTTGTTTATGAAATCCATGATAATCTGCTCCATAGCCTTGCAGATCAGGCTAGTTAGGCTGATAGGTGTATAATTTCCTGAATCAGTGGATGCTCCACCTTTGTGCAAAGGGATGACAGTAGCTGTCCTCCACTCAGCTGGGATGAAGCCGGTACTCAGGCTTTGGTTGAATAGGGTGTCTAATGGTGTTGTAAGTTCCTGCCTGAGTTCATATAGGATGCAGCCTGGGATGTTATCGGGTCCCATGGAGTTTGTATTTTTTGCCTTTGAGTGAGCCCATGGAGGCTATATTTTTTGCATTTGAGTGAGCAGTGATGACTTGCTCCCTAGAGTTAAGGAAAGGGGGGTAGGTACTGGGGATTTCCTGTTTTACTGATGGAGGGGACAGAGGAGTGAAGTTTTCACTGAACCTGTCTGCCAGCAGGTTGGCTATATCTAAAGCATTTGTGTCTGTGGTGTCCTTGACCACCAGTTCTGAGCAGATCTGGGTGCTGCCCTTGAGACTGCAGACATATGTGAAGAAGGTCTTATGATTGTCTTTAGCAGATGTGGCCAGTTTGGACTTGAAGTTTGCTTTGGAGGATTTCACTGGTGCTCTTTTTTGCTTGTTCAGGCTAAGGAGAGATTGCTTCCAATTAGGCATTTGCTCCTTCTTGGTCCTGGAAAAATAATTTTTTCCATTTATTATAGAGTTTATTTATTGTAGATGTCCACCAGACAGGTTTAGTCTTCCATGAGGAGGAGGATTTCATCTGGTATTCCTGATTCCATACAGTTATATAAATGCTCATATAGTACTTTGGTGTAGGTTTGGGCACATGTGCCAGTTCCTATGCAGGGGGAGGGGGTTGTGAAGCTGTTTATACCTTCCCTCAGGAGGTTGTAATCAGCTTTGGAGAAGTTTTTTTGTTTTATCCTAGCTGGGGGGGGGATATGGTGACTTCATAAGTAACAACTTTGTGGCTGGAGCTTACCAAGGATGATGACACTGTAGGGCTGTTGCAGTGGTTACTCATGTTGGTTAATACCAAGTCCAAGATATTTTCACCTCTTGTGGGGGAGTCAACCAACTGGTCCAAGGCATTTGCATTGAAGAAATCAAGGAATCTCTGGGCATTTGTGTTTTGGTATGAATATTTCTTCCAATCTATGGTTGGATAGTTAAAGTCACCCAGGATCAGGGAAAAGGGTTGAACCTTGATAGATTTGAAGAGGTCCAGATAGGTGGAATGGGCATATTGAGTCAGAGTTGGAGGCTTATATCTAGCTATTGTTTTGAATAGGGGTTTTGTCAATTGTTAACTGTACCTGGAGTGTTTCCTGAGCATCATACTGTCTGACCAGCCTAGAGGTGTGTATGTCTTTTATATATATATTGCAACTGCACCTCCTTTTGTTTTGATTTGGGGTCTGAATGAATGATAAGATCAGTAACCTGGGGTGCTCTTTTTGTCTATATATCCTCTCTGTTTTCCTTAATCCCATAACATTCTCCAGCATCTGTTTTTTTCACTGCTTCCTACTGGCTACTATCCAATTCCATGCATATTCTCATCTTTTCATGTAATTTATCCTGATTTCTACTTTCTTTGGTCACAGTTCTTCTCCTATCTCATTCATTATAATCCAAATAATCATACCAAGTTACTGTAATGCCATAGACAGATAAAGCCTTGACTACAGCCCAGTTAACCCAGGTTTGATTAGTAGCTCAGGCAATTGACAGAGCAGCAGGGGAAGCATGGACATGCCCATGCCAGGGGGTGGCAATTTTATGGGTATTCCCTGTGGAGATCCACGGTGGAAGCTGGGCATGCTGCTCTGAGGGGGGCTTAAAGAGATGTGAAGAATGTAGGCCTGCTTGAGCTGCCACAAGGTGGGGAGATAAGTCTTGTGCCCCCATGGAATGTCATCCCCTTGAGCATAACCATGTTACTACATTATGAGAGGGGAGTGGTGGATAGAGAAAGAGTAATGAACCTAGGCAGAATCATGACAGTCACGACCCCAAGAAAGCATTTAGAAATCATGGTCAGCCCCAGATAACATTGGAGAAAGTCCAAGGGGATCAGAAGTAACTGGAAGAACTGGCGGGGATGTAAAGCACTGCTTAAGAAGGCTATAGGATAATGCAGAGACCAAATAAATAAATAATCATGCCTTATACTGATCCTCTGGCATCTGACCCTTACCTGGATTCCTCATTTTCCATGTCTATCTTGATACAACTTAAAACACTCTTTGACACTCATTACAATAATGCTTAAGTTAATGTGGAGGCTCAGGCAGTGTGGAGAGAGTGTAATAAAAAAACATCAAGACTTTCAGACTAGTAGAAAGTTAACTTACATGTGTGCCAAAATGAATAGTCAATACTGAATTACAAGGATGGATATCATAAAACGGCGATACACTATACCTACTGGCAACTAGATGTTTTGGAGGAAGGACTGTTGATTTGTAATCTTTTGTCAGATCACAAAATATCACATCTGTACAAGTGCATTTACAAGTTGTTGCTGATATCTTATTACATTACACTGGAAACACTGTGACATACAATTGTCAGATCTTTATTCTGTTTAAGCATAACAGATATACACAAGGATCTCCATGAACTGGCATAAATTAAGTCAGATATAAACTGAGTACAGGCTTCTTACACTAATTGGATAGGACACTGAAAAAGTAATTTGGGTATTTCTAATAGAAATTCATCTGGTCCAGATTGTTTATTAATTTTAACATGCTTAATGTGATTCTAAAAATCTGTAATAGATAATGATTGACACAGAAAATGTTTCTAGTACTGGAGAATGAGGGCAAACTATGAACTTTTAAAGATATGACAAAGCTGAATCTCACCACAGACATTGCCAACATCCTGGCAGAAAGGTTCAGTGCAAACTTCTCCCCCCCCCCCAAAAGAGCAAATGCCTATCCCAACAGAGTGTAGCCTTCCTGAGATCACAGATGCACAGGTGACAGCTGCCCTCTCCAAAGCAAAAAACACAGCATCAATGGGACCAAACAGTGTCCCGGGCTGCGTCTTACACAAGCTCCAAGAAGAACTAAACCCTCATATAAAGTCACTGTTCAATCTCAGCCTTACTACAGGATATGTACCCAAGGAATGGCATACAGCAACAGTGGTCCCACTCCACAAAGGTGGTGCCACAACAGACCCCGGAAACTATCGCCCTATAAGCCTGACTAGCCTGGTCTGCAAAGCTATGGAGCGTATCATCATGGGAATCATAAACAAAGACATTGGGAACCTCCAGACACTGGATCCTACCCAATTCAGCTTTGTTAAGGGAAGATCTTGCCTCATGAACCTGGTCAACTTCTTTGAAGCAGTTACCAAAGCCATAGATGAAGGGAAGGTAGTCCACACAGCCTACCTGGACCTCACAAAAGCCTTTGACACAATACCCCACTGGGGCATCATAAATAAGCTCACCAGCTTAAATATCAACCCCTATGTCACAAGATGGGTTGAAAACTGGCTCAGGGATAGAACCCACATGGTCAGAATAGCAGGTGCCATGTCAGACTCTAAACCAGTTACAAGTGGCATTCCACAAGGCTCAGTCCTGGGACCTCTCTTGTTTGGTATATATTTCTCCTAGGTACAGGCTAACATGGGTGGACTATGGCTGACCAAGTTTGCAGATGACTGCAAACTGGGTGCATGTCGACTCTCCGGCTGACACAAGCATCCTCCAAAAGGATCTCACAGAGACGGATAACTGGTGCCAGAGCCATGGCCTAAAGCTAAATGCCAAAAAGTGCATAGTCATCCCCTTTGGGAAAAACAAAAGTGCCCACAAATTACCACATAGGTGGTAATCCATTAAGTACAGAAGAAGTAATTAGGGACTTGGGGACCCAAGTAGATAGCAATCCCTCCTTTGACAATCACATTGCCAAAGTGGTTAGAAAGACCTTCTATATAGCCCACCTTATCATGAAAGGGTTCACATCTAGATCAAGAGAGGTCATTGTGCCCCTCTACTCATCACTTATCAGGCCCATAATTGAATACAATGCCCCATTTGGGATGTACCTTACCCGACACCTGCAGCAACTGGAAAGACCCCAAAAGTATCTCACCAAGAGGATCAAGGGGCTCAAACAGATGCCCTATGCAGTTTGGCTAAAGAAACTCCAGCTCTACTCAGTTGCGTACCATCTACTCAGAGGCGATCTGTGTCTTACGTATAAGGCCATGTCCAACCCAGAATTAATGGACATGCTTCACCTCTGGAAATCCAAATCCCTTAGAGCTACACGCTCCAGGGACTTGAACCTCAGCACAGAAATAAATAGGACATGCTGGAGGGACAGATTCATATCCCAGAGGCTCCCCTCACTCTGGAACAAAATCCCAATCCATGTTAGGCAGAGCCCCTCACTGACCCTCTTCAAGAGAAATCTTGACGAATGGATGGGAGATCATAAGTTTACCCCTGGGATCTCTTCTGTGTCCCTACTTGACAGAGGTACAGTAAACTGCTACCTTCTGTGACCTACTATACAGAGGCACAGTCAACTAATCTAAAAGGGAGGCGAAAGCCCAACACACTCTGGCTAGGCTTACAAATGCCCTAGGGCAGATAGCCTAGTATCAACCTATGAACCTATGAGAGATACAATAAGAAGAAAGGCTGGAGTATGGGAATGCTTAAATATTAAGAGAATGGCCTGACTACATGATTACTTATGGGACCCCAGATTTCTGTGATTTGATGTTTTTTTTCTTTATTGATATAATTCCTCTTGTTAAGAGATAGTAAGCACTGGGGACATGAAGTAAACTTAAAGGCTACTTTTCAGGAATATATTTCCATAGGCTATCTCTATGTATCTGAAAGAAATCTTTATATATGTTAAGCCCTTCTGTATATTTATACAAAGAAGGCAATCTTGTAGTTTCAGAATTTCAGCACCTCATCTCATTAATTACCCAGGTCTTTCATCTAACAGGTTAAAGTGTTCCAGTGCATATCATCATCATCATCATCTTCATGATATATAATTGTGCATAGTGGTTGCTTGGCCCTAAAAATGTGCTAGCCTAGAGCATTAGATAACATAATGGTGGATTGTTCCTTTAAGGAGATTACCTCTAATAACCTTGTTTTGGGATTAATGAGGGGCACCTGCTCACAGAGGTGTTTTTAGCACAATACCTTGGTGAGCTACATATTTGTGCCCTTTGAGTCTTATGAGTATCCAGGGAGCGCTGTAGTTGGAGTCAGATATGCCAAAAGGAAGACAGAAAGTATAAAATATTCCTACGAGAGAAACAATCTGATCATTGAGAGGAGAAGCTAGCAGGACTTCTTGTTGCCTGGGTAGATGGTACAGCTGCACTATTGTTCCCTGCTACTGGAACTGGGAGGAAATTTACTCTGCTGTCAAGGAATCTATGTAAGTCCTCATTTATTCTTGCCAATTATTCATCCAGAGTCTGTTTTAAACCCGGGTCCCATTTAAAAAGAAACACTATTTCTTAAACTTCCATAAATGAACTGATTGTCTGATCATTAAGGTATTATACAATTTATTCAGCAAATGAAAAATTAGCATAGCCTGCTAGCCCATTCTTTGAATAAATTGATTTAAATCACTTATTCAGTATGTATATAGTACCAGAGTATTCTTAGTTGTGGAACAAAAGAGCCATCAGTTTATGTCTGAAACTCACTGTCCATTACCCTAGTGACAGGACAGGACAGAACCAAATGTGATTATATTGTCATTTATTAATGCCACTGATACCACGCCAATCAAATGAAACTAAGAAAAAGTGAACTTGGAAAAAGTCTTGGATGTTCATATCAGATTCACTCAAAAGGGAAGCTACCAAGCTCGCCCAAATCTGTTCAAAGCTTCATATGTGTGTGTTTAATAGTAAGCTTTTTACACTTTAGTTGGAATTTTTGAATTCTTTCATGACAAGATAAGAAAAAGATAGAGATAGTTTTTGGAGAAATTTTATAAAGTTCACTATTTATTTATTTATTTATTTATTTATTTATTTATTTATTTATTATTTTACATTTGTTAACCGGGGGTGTCTGACTGAGCCGAAAAGGCCCTTTTTCAGCAGAGGCCCGGGGAGAAAAGCTCCACAAAGAAAAATTACAGACACATTTAGTTATTTAGACATAATCAGTATACACACAAATTACAAGAGACATGTTTTTACAGTGGTGTGCGGCACAAACAGTTACAGTGGAGAGAACAATCAAAAAAATATTAATTTTAAAAATAAAGGTAAGTAATAGATTTGTGGTGTACGGCTGAACTTTGGAATGTAGGTAGAATACATACATAGTACACAGGTACAGTACATACATTGTAGATTAGCCAGTGTTTGTGAGTAAGATTGAAAAACTATTATCAATTGCTCTAGATTTAGTATGTATATGTTATCCACTTTCTCTAGCCTGGGGAGCAATCATGGCACTGCCATCTTTGCTTGAGATGTTGCCTGATGAGGTCTTTAAAGGAGGCTTTGGATGATGTGTTTTGAATGCTAGTAGGGACAGAGTTCCATTTTTTAGCCACCGAACTACTATATAGTGCATCTCCAAAGCTATTGTAGCTGTTGGTGACTTCTAGTAGTAGTTTGCTTGATGATCTAAGAGGCCTTTTGGCTGAGTGATGTTGTACTAGGTTTTTGAGGGCAGGACACTTATTGGGGAGGTAATAGATAGAATGACAGAGGCAGAGCTGATTGTAGGTTAGGAGGTTGGGCAGTTCAAGCCAGTGGAGCTGTCTCAAAGCAGTACAGTGATGAGTTCTATATGAGCAATTTGCAGCAAAGCGGGCAATTCTGTTATAGCAAGCTTCCATTTTGCTTAGTTCAGTTTTGTTGAGATTAGTCAGAATGGGAGATGCATAGAGTAGGGTGGATAGAACCCTACTATTATTCAAAAATAATATTTCAGGTTTTAATAACACATTTAAAGAGTGTCTTCAGTAATGTGGGGGCCATTTTGGAATCCCAGATAAAAACTTTTATATACTTCTATGGGCTAGGCTTGTAAAGGCTCCAGGGCCTTTAGCCTAGTACACACCTATGAACCTATGAACCCATAAGTTTTCTTATCAAAAAACTAGCTCTACATAGGACTGGCAGTTTTATATATATATATATATATATATATATATATATATATATATATATATATATATATATATATATATATGTAGAAAGTACAAAATATCAGCATGAGGTTACAGAAAAATAAGCTTACTCAAGGTCTAATGGGTCATGACCCTCATAATTAAAACTTGTCGTTTGCATACTACATATCTCCATATGTTATAATCCTGGACTACAGTTATGTACAGGAACCATGCCTTAAATCTTTCACATGTAATTATGTTTAATGTACTTACAAACTGCCATTCAGCGTCTCCACCACGAGCCTAATTCATGTCTGTCAACATCAAAAATGGGTAAACTTTGGATTTCTAGAGTTACGTCTTTTATTATAATATTCTAGTTGTCTGACTGCCCATATTTTTCCTACTCTGTGGCTCATAGCACGCATTTAGTGCCCTGTTTATTCTTTTACTTGGCTCTGCACCTTACGTTAAAAAATAAACTGTAGTGCTCACTTGAGATTTTATACTATAACTACATACTTCAAGATAAAATGAACTAATGGATTTGCACAATAAACTTTATTCAAGGTTTACACTGCTTAAAATACCTGTCCTTTTTACTTCCATTGCCATTTTTATATTGTCATATCTAAAGACTGATTTCCTAAATTCTTGAAATGAAGCAGGAACTATATTTAAAATCCAGTACATGCATGATATGGGCAGGCAAACTCATTTATGGATACAAATTAAGATGAAACTTAGGATTTAAAAGAGTATTATTTATTACTTATGATTCATCGCAGAGAGTTGTCATTATCTGCAGCAAAAAGAAAAGGTAAAACTGAAAAGCAATACTGAAACATTTTTCATAACAGGTTCTTAATTATAGCTTATAAAGTACTACTGAGAAGCTGTATATTAAAAAGATACTTGTGTAATTAAGATAATTTTTCACAGGCATTTCCTTTCCTCTATTGTGGAAATCAGTTAGCTACTCATTTCTTGTAGTTACATCATTGTATTGTAAGTGAATAAGGAAAACAGTCTTACAGAAGAAGTCTTTCTGACACAGCTCATCAGTGGGCTAACAAACTGACTATGCACTGCATGAACCCCTTCAACATTAAATGATTTCTATAAAGTTTGGCTGCCAAAATCATAGTGGCCATATCCTTTATTAACTGTTTTCCCAACAAAAGATGACTAGTATGCCCTCATGACATCCAGTGTCAATGGTTCACCAGGTAGTAAATACAGTTAACTTTAGTGCTTGAAGATCAGAAGGCTGTAGGTTCTATTCTCACACTAGGTACATTGATTTTTCCAATATTGACACTACAACGCAGCATAAGAAGGCGGTGCTGCATTTCTGAGTGTACCAGTTTTCCAGATAAAATGTTAAACCTAGGTCCCATCTGCTTGAATTGGCAGTAATTCAGATGGATGTAAAAGATCCCAGGGCACTTATTATAATAATTAGTTAATGAATTTCCCGAGGTTCCCTGACCAAATTTCTTCAAGTTGATATGCATATCACCTCAAGTCTCCCTGAAAATTTGACACTGCCCTAATGGGACTAACATGGCTAACAGAGTAAATAAAAAATACAGATAAATTAAAAACTCAGGCACTGGACATTACACCCTCCACCAATCCAGCTTATCTCTACCCAAGCTGTCCATAACAGAAACCTCATCTTCTTATCCAAACAGCCCAGGTTAAATTTGATGTGTCCATCCCAGGCTTCCATCCTTATTGTTTCCAGTCTCCCACCAGTAAGTAGGCTGTCTAACTCTACAAATAGCCAAAGTTCCAAAAGACATCTGACCATGGACCTGTGCAAAATGCACTAAATAGTTAATAAATCTTTGAAAAAACACCTATGTTGTAGGCATTCAACTAGCTGCACTGACAATATCAGCAATCACAAGACAGTAACATTTCCCTGTTAAGACTGCAATCCCTGTGGGCACATTTTGGTGAGGGGTTCACACATCTAGATGCTAGTAAAGGTTATACCACTGATTTGTTTGCACATTGCAAACCTTCTAATTTAATGTATTTGACTACCTGTACTGTATGTTCTGCCTTTTATTTAGGAAGGATGAATTGCACTTTGAGACAATGTAATGTTGAACATATATATATATATATATATATATATATATATATATATATATATATATCAGATGCGCAACTGCATCTTTCACTGAATCCCAATTTAGTGAGCATACTTGCGCGAAAGTGCTGTTCACTGAAGCAGCACTTTCGCGTAAGTATGCTTGTTATTCTGGTCGTATTACGGTGTGGTAAGGGAAAACTCCCTTTTCCCCAATGTAGTGCGACCTCGGAGTGAGAATATTAAAGTAGGGGGTGTGGGGGGCACAGCCCCCTTATCAAAGTGCAGGGGCTTGCCCCTGCATTCAAGTAGATTTTTGTGGGGTTTTTTAACATACTTTAATGAAAGCACTTTCGTTAAAGTGTGTTCCGTGGTAATGGATTCGGGCTTTTGAACTTTCATTCAAAAGTCCTAGATCCATATATACATATATATATATATATATATCTATATCTATATATATATATATATATATATATATATATATATATATATATAATGTTAGGAAGGATAAAGCATCAAATGCTTTAGCTTTAGCTAAGCATGTTAAATCATATGTTTTTAATGTTACAAGTTTTGAATAAAATCTTGAGAGGAGGTAGCATTGTAAATATGCCAGAATGTGCTGAATATATATGGATTTAATAATTACGTGCTAATATGGGCTCAGATCTGAATGATGATGCTCCTTTAAAACTAATACATGTCACTTGATTTATTTCATTGATTGTTTTATTGTACTATAAAAGTAATTAACTTTGTGATTTTTTAATGCTCTGAAGAAGTTCCTTTTATGGAGTGAAAGTGACTGGCTATTTAATAAAGATATTTTTGCATCTGTGCTTAGTTAGCGCTCTCTTGGAACTTTGGATACTGTATTAATATTGACCACTGTTTTGCCTCTCAGTTCAAATTTGGTTTTGTCTAACTCTACAAATACCTCCTTCCAGTGGTTGTACTTGATTTGGCCCATCCACTTTCAAGCACCTAAACAGTGATTGAGTGCACCCAGTGTGTTAGTGAATTCTGCTCCTGTTACTCACTGCACAGGTCCAGCACCACAATTGGAAAACTACTGGCCTGGAACATCTAAATCTTCTCAATGACTGCAGCTACAGAAAAATCTAGAATGTTCTTCCTGCAGAAACTGCTTCTCCTACCACCTGTCTCAGGCATTTCATCTCCATCAGCCCTAGCTTCCTCAACTGCTCAGCCTTTATTGCCCAGGTTTCTTTTCCATACAGTAGTACTGGTCGCACAACTGTTTTGTATACCTTACATTTCTGCTTCTTTGGCATTCTTCCACCACACACTACTCCTAGCACTTTGTGCCAGTTGGCTGCAGCACCTCTGATTCTAAGCTTTAACCTCCTTATTCAGACTTATCTTCTCATCAACTCCCCCCCCCCGATACTTAAAGCTGTAAACCTGTTCCACTGTTTTCCCTTCTATCTCAGTTCTAAGTTTCAGCCCGCGGGCGTCCAGTTTTGCTTTCTATTCTGCTATCATTTGTTGAAGTTCTTGTTCAGTCTGCATGTAATGCCACATCATCTGTATACAGTAGTTCTGCTAATCTGACCTTTCTGGTCTGTTTGCTTATGCAGTCAGTCACCAGGTTTAACAGCAGTCGGCTCATATACATATATGGATCGACTTCTAAACATCAAACCTCAAATAATCAAACTTCATTTCCGTAAGACGAAAACAGCAAAAGCTGAAATACCTGAGAGGCAAATTTTTCTCTAAGTAAGTAAGCACTCGCCCAAACTTACATGAAACACACAACAAAGTAAATAAAACCCACCTAGGTGGGGGATCGCTCCTCCACACACACCCAACTATATATTCCAACTCCAGGATCACACTACAGTGGAGAAAAGGGCATGTTGGGAAAGTGTTTACTTACTCTGGGAAGGATTCGCCATTCAAGTATTTATGCTTTTTGCTATTTTCATCTTGCGGAAATGAAGCTTGGTTATATGAGGTCTGATGTTTAGAAGATCCATAGATAGATAGATAGATAGATAGAGAGATGCTGATATAGATGTTGATATAGATATAGATACACGCACATGTACACACTCTTCCTTATTTACAATGTGTAAAATTCAAAGCAAACTCTTCCAAAATGTAAATGGAGGCTTTATCAGCATTGTCTGTGCACTGTGCAAAATAGCATTAAAAAGGTATGCCTTCATTCATTTTTTAACTTATGGCATAATACTCTTCAAAATAAACACAAACAGAATTTTCAGCAGCCAAGGCAGTACAGGTAGTTAAATGTAAGTGCTCAGAATGATGTCAATCATTTATCCAGGTGTTTTATGTTTCTTATCTACACAATTGCCTCAGTAACTTTCAACCATCCTATGAATAAACACAATTCAAAAATAAGTGCCATGCCTTTACTGCAAATACACTACCCACTTTTCATTTGTATAACAGTATTCATCCCCATCAAATGCCTTTGAGAATTATGATGTATTATGGAATTGTTACATGATTTATGCAATTAATCAAGTTACTAACTAGAATAAAGAGTTTTGGTCATATGCCAGCTCCCATTTCAGACGGTATCTATCCAAACAAAAAAACAATCCTTAACAAGTACATAGATGTGCAACTACTGGCACTTTTAAGTGAGATGCACACAGTCTCAAAACAGAGCTTATCAGTGCCTGTAGACTTGGTAATAAAAGTGCTCATCTTCATGGCTTGGTGGAGTTTTTCATACCAGAATTAAATGATGGGCCTGAAATACTGTTTAACACATACTGTATGTCAAGTATGTGGAAGTTGCCCTTTAGGCCACACACTACCTAAATATGGCCACTTATGCAGAAAAAGTACCTATCAATTACAAGTGTGCACTTCGTAATTCCAAAATCCTAGAAAAAGAGAAAGAAAGACTATTTTCATCATTGTTAATCAAAGTGTGCAAAAAGAATCTGGCAATAGCATACTTAAACTTCACTGCAAGCTTGTGGAATAAGAGTCGAATACACCATTCAGGATCCTACATCAATTCCTGAGTGCTCTGTTACAGCATGCCAGTGACTACATACATTTCCCCATACCTCTGAGGACAGAGCTACAACTATGCAAGATTTCTACCCCATAGCACACATCCCTGAAGTCCTAGGTGCCATAGACTGCACGCACATTAAGATCAAAGCACCACATGGGAAACAGAAAAGGATGTACATAAACAGAAAGGGCTTCTACTCCATTAACTGCCAGGCTATGTGCAATGCTAAGGGAATCATCATGAATGTGTGTGCTGCCAACCCCGGCAGTTACCACGACTCCCATCTCTGGCACAACTCTCAGCTCTACCAGAGGATTTTCTAGGGGGGATATGCCACAAGGTCATTTATTGGGTGATGCAAGGTATACACTCGAACATCCACCAACCAAAGAATGCTATAATGAGGCACACACTCAAACAAGAAATATTGTAGAGCATGTGTTTGGGCTGCTGAAGTCATTATTCCAGTGCCAAGAGCCCTACAGTACAACCTCAGTAATTCTACTGAAATTTTCAATGTCTCTGCTATCCTTCGCAATACTATCCTGAGAAAACAGCTTCAGCAGGAACACCAAGGAGAAGGGGCACACATCTCACCATCACTGGAAAGGTTACCACAGCCATACGCAGGTGAGGACACACAGGTGAGGAATCAGGGGGGAATCACCAGCCACTGCAGATGTAGGTAGACATAGATGTGCACAATATACCCTCTCCCTGGCTAAGACACCACGGATAGCACATATGCTGACCACCTAACGGGTACAACTTTCATCCTATGCACATACCATAAAACTGATGCAAGAAAACACTCACAACCTTTACTTACTCATGTAATGGATGTGTAGTGCTAACATCAGACAGAGTTAGCCTTGAATTAAAACACTTGCAACTGCAGGACTATCATGATCAGTGCTGAACTTGGAACAGAAAAATAAACAGTTAACAACATAAATGAATGTCAGATCCTTGCTTACTGTTACTTGCTAATGTACCTAAGTAGAAGGTAGGTGAATTTTACAGCAATAACATCCATATGTGACAGGACTGACTTACATTAAGAGATGTCTGCTCTTCATCAACTAATAGACCTCATGCATCAACAATATACACAATACAAAAGCCTGTAAGAAAGCAGTACAATTTTCAAATGAGCATCACAAACACTACTAAGTAGTCAGCTATTCACCTTTTGCATCAGAAAAAAGACTTATGTATCCCTGAATCCAAAATATAGAATTAAGGATATGGCATATTTACCATCATTTGCACACTGTGTCATTTGGGGAGGGGCGGGTAGGAGGCCAAGGCTGACATAAAAGGTAGTGGGTGTGTGTAAGAAAGGCAAACATACAGACATTTAGCTAATTATCAAATGGCTAATGACTAGCCACAGTAGTGCAGCGGTTAGCATTGTCCCCTCACAGCAAGAGGTTCTCCTGTTCAATTCTCGGCTGCAGCACCTTCTGTGTGGAGTCTGTATGTCCTCCCTGCTGTCAAGTGACATCTAAAGACATGCAGATAGGTGCATGTGTGAATGGCTGTGCCTTCTTTGAAGGTTGGGCGTAGGACTGGCAACTTGGCACTGCAAAAATCCACTGCCACTTATGACTGGAGTTCCGCTGTGGCGACCCCTAACCGGGGTTTACTTTTTTTTAACAAATGGCTAATGAGATAGAATGAGCTGCAAGCCTCATGAATGACCAATGTACCTGCTGTGTGTGTGTGTGTGTGTGTGTGTGTGTGTGTGTGTGTGTGTGTGTGTGTGTGTGTGTGTGTGTGTGTGTGTGTGTGTGTGTGTGTGTCTGTGTGTGCACGTGCGCGCATGTCTGTATGGGCAATCGAGGTGAAACGTGTGTGTGGGTGTCTGCAGGAACATGGGCAAGCTCTGTGCTAGCTCTATAGCCTGGCATGTCTGACAGTTGTGAGCCATGCATGGTAGAGTTAACAGTTCATCGTCATCTCCCCGACTGCAAAAAGTGGCTCTGACAGGAGTTGCACTAGCACATCCGTGCACATGGTCAGACGTGCTGGCACTACCCAAACATTATTGCTGTCTGCTGGATGAGGTCTCATCACAAATATGACCAGGAACACAACCCCATGGCCTACCATGTCTGGGAGTAGCCACATAAACCATTCATGGAGCAATGGAAGTATTGCCACTATGAGAGCATGATCAGGCATGGCCAAGTTGGCTAACAGCAGATGATGTTGCTGACCTATGTCCATGTGGATGCTATCCCCTTCCCAGCAGATGTTTCATCATAGACACTGCCTGTTCCATTGTGTCATTCATCCAATCCATTGAATCAGCCACGCAGTCGATGCAGTCATGCATGTCAGCTTGGGCCACATCTACAACCCTAAGCATGTCCTCAGAGGCCCTAATGGAACATGTCTGTGCTTCCATGATAGCTCTAAACATACGTCAACTGACACATGATGCCACGACAGGCTCAGGTGGAAGGTGGACAGCAGGCCTCCTCCAAGCATCTACACCAACCTTCCTGTGTGGCACCTTGCCCACACTTTGGCTACAGCCACAGTCAACAGGCACTGTAGCTGCAGTAACCACACAACCTTGATGGAGTGTCTCACCTCCCCACCTGTTCAATTTCTAAGGGCTCAGTGGAATAGGTATACACAGGCATACTGACTGTGTCTGATGGAAATCCAAGGGATGGCTGGATGTCAACTGCAGTGTTAGATTCAAACTCTGCACTCCCCAATTGTGCCTCTCTTTGTCCACCATCATCATAAGAGGCTATCAATCTCCCACATCAGGTGTAAAGAGTCCTACACTTCCACTGTCAGGATCACCTGCGATAAGCAGGAAGGAAATTAATACTACACAAAATATTAAAATACTACACTAAATATTAAAACAACATATATGATAACAAACTAACACTGGTTTGAATATGTCAGATGGTACAGCAATACACACACTCATTACACCCACCTCACACATACAGATAAATGCATATATCTGACAAATGGTCATCAATAAGCCAAAAAACATTTTTTGCTTACAATGTGCAGATTTCACCACACTTTGTAGGGATGATGGTCCTGGATGAAATGAAGCAAGGGAAGGACAAAAATTTCATTTGGAAATAACACAGGGGGCAATGAATGCACAATTTGCCTATATGTCTGGTGATATTACTTTTACCTGAAACTTGGGTGGCAAATCCACTCATTGCCCATGTGTAATCAACAACTGTGTTGAATACATCTATTAAGGCATCAATATGTATAGTAAAAAAAATTCCCCTAGGAAGTATTACTCAAATTTATATATTTTACTATACAAGAAAATCTAGACCTTGACAAATGTAAGTTTACCCGGAAGCTGTTCCTGGGACACTGTAGTCCTACCAGACACATCAGCACCAACATCATGAACATGCTGGTGTGCAGTTTACAATAAGCTGTCTGGATCTCTGACAGCGGACAAGAACTCTTCATTTGGTGTTAGTGGTGGTTCAGGAGCAGGATCCCCCCCCCCCCCCCACAGCCAGCTGTTCACGGGCAACTGCAGCTTCTCTCCTCAGGGCTAATTAAATCATATCAGTGGCCTGATTATGCACCTGATCATAAGTCCTGGCAATTATATTTCTGTACTTAAAAGTTTGTTTTCTGCCCTGGAATGGACGTCATACTTTACTGAGAGTCATCTGCACAACTCACATAATACAAGTATAGCTGAAAAAACAGAATATATTGTGTGGTCTGACCCACACCTCAGAAATCTTTCCTGAAAGTAATACAAGTATAAGCATTTCCAGTATATTGTCACACATTACTCCTGCATCACACATGAGAATGCATAAACTAGGACCTTGTCAGTTCACACACATACATGGTGAGCTGAAGCGTAGCACCATTCACTCTTTAATGTGTCTATATACTTAATGAGCATGTCTTGCAAAGACTTCTGTGGCAATGAGGAAAAAACATCTGTGCAGAAAGATTTGTATAGTCTGTTTCACATTGCTTTGAATCTCACATTATTCAAATTACTTTTATCAGTGTGTAAGGCCCCACAAAATATGTGACAAGTCATAAAAGTTATAACCCCTCCCCAATTTATGTCTGAAAAGTCAAGTAATTTAATAGGTATAGCAGCAGGCAAGCCATAAATTAATGCCAACTGTCACATTACCATTCCTATTTCATAAACTGCCATCCTCTCTGTTTGGCAATGTTGCTCTCCATGAACCATCATGCAAACATAATTGGCATGGTTGTATGTATTTGCACACTGACCGTTAAACGTGATATCATGAACTGGTGGAAAAACACTTTAACTATCATTGGATGACCTATGCAGACCCTATCATCAATCAAAGTGTCCCCCAGCTTTTTGTGTCCATCACCATCCCTGTCTCTGTCTTGTCTGTCCTATATGTCTGCACCTGCTTCCTCACCTATCCTATTTACCTGACTCTGACATCATTACGTCCTTTCCTCGACATCCTTTCCTTTTTGAAATAAAATAAAAAAACTGGGCACCTGCCCCACAAAAAAAATATTTTCCCATATACAGCTCTCAACCTTGCACACGTGTCTTCTCAACACACTTGATTCTGTCCAATTGGCTTTACAACATGATTGCATTGTTGTCTCCCATCTGTGTTAGGGTGACAGTCCAAATTCATCCAATTTTCTATCCATATTTATATTACACTATTGAAGAAGTGGATAGCTATGTTTCTTAGTTCCCTCATGCACATTCCTATGTTGCTTCCCCTTTGTTCTTCCCACTGCTTGCTCCCCATTTCACCACTTTCCTATCTACCCGATTTTCACACCTTTAATCTGGTCGAAACATAGAATCACACACCAGACACATAAATACTATGACACTAATAAAGCCCTTCACGTTTTGTCTTCCATGTTTGCGTGCAGTTTGGCATCATGCACCAATGCCAAGCAATGGTAAATGGCTCTTCATGTCCTATGGTTACCTCCACTCAATGCTGCTTCAACTTGTTGTGCTAAAGGAACACAGAGTTAAAGCAGAGTAAATTAAGCACTTTGAAACATTTACTCAAGCAATTATTTAGACTGCTGAATGTATAAAAAAGCAAACCCACATGTATACTGTTGTCATAAATCACCTGACTGCTGTTTATTTTTATACAGTACTTCACTTAGTCATTGCTTCTCACATTTTCAGGAATTATCACATTTACTTATTTAATGCCATCCTGACACATTGTGCAAAAAAATTAGATTGACCTGTATTTGAACCCTGTGTCATCTGTGTTGTACATAAAAGTTCACTGCTCTTACACCTGCTACCACTCAGAAAGCTAAGCAGCAAGTCTATTTCTTACATTCAGTACTGTCCAAAGTGCTGACAGCCAAACTTTGCCAGTTATCGTGTTTGTGTGAAGGAAAGTGAACCAATAGACATATCACTTTTTTCCCATCTAAGCAGAGAACCATGTTTGTTCATTGTTTAACTGCATAAATGGGGAAGACATTAGAAAAGGTTCTTAATGTCATAAAAGTTATGACAAAACATTTCCAATATAAATTACTGTGTGAACACCATAATATCTGTCAACTATTTCTCCCATAGTATATATGCATAACTAAATCTCAGCTTCAAGCTGTATTCATTAAATAGGAATTTGACATGTGCAAACACTTTGCCATCATTTGCGCAAACCAATTGCTAAGCAGTGCACTACGGATAGAGATGTTTGGCATGTACTACTATGGCTATTGCCTAGTTATTTTTCATCTCATCAAGACCCATTTAAAACACAGCCAAAAGGAAAGGGCATCTTAGTAACTGAACATATATTTACCTATACTCATGCATGCCATGCACCCATACACTTGAAAATGGATATGCCAGTAATAGGTTAAATGTTACCTACACTACAAAAATAAATAGCACAACTGCATTGGCACATTATTTAAAGTTTTATACTGACAGTAGACATTGAGATTGTCTAATGCATGTCTTACTGTGAAAATCAATTCATCAAAATATGAACACATGCACATCAACACTTGCATCCACATTGATCACAAAATGTGTGTGTTTGTGTGTGTGTGTGTGTGTGTGTGTGTGTGTGTGTGTGTGTGTGTGTGTGTGTGTGTGTGTGTGTGTGTGTGTGTGCACTCGGGCACATGCCTGTATGGGCACTCGAGGTGAAACGTGTGTGTGAGTGTCTGCAAGAACATGGCCAAGCTCTGTGCTAGATCTATAGCCTGGATGTCGAACAGTTGTGAGCCATGCATGGTAGAGTTAACAGTTCATCGTCACCTCCCCAACTGTGAAAAGTGGCTCTGACAGGAATTGCACTAGCACATCCGTGCACATGGTCAGATGTGCTGG
Source organism: Protopterus annectens (assembly GCF_019279795.1). NCBI lineage: Eukaryota > Metazoa > Chordata > Ceratodontiformes > Protopteridae > Protopterus > Protopterus annectens. The sequence continues at coordinate 1,254,109,464 of NC_056733.1, forward strand.
CACTACCCAAACATCATTGCTGTCTCCTGGATGAGCTCTCATCACAAATATGACAAGGAACACAACCCCGTGACCTACCATGTCTGGGAGTAGCCACATCAACCATTCATGGAGCAATGGAAGTACTGCCACTATGAGAGCATGATCAGGCATGGCCAAGTTGGCTAACAGCAGATGATGTTGCTGACCTATGTCCATGTGGATGCTGTCCCCTTCCCAGCAGATGTTTCATCATAGACACTGCCTGTTCCATTATGTCATTCATCCAATCCATTGAATCAGCCACGCAGTGGATGCAGTCATGCATGTCAACTTGTGCCACATCTACAACCCTAAGCATGTCCTCAGAGGCCCTAATGGAATGTGCCTGTGCCTCCATGACAGCTGAAACATACGTCAACTGACACATGATGACACAGCAGGCTCAGGTGGAAGGTAGACAGCAGGCCTCCTCCAAGCACCTATACCAACCCTCCTGTGTGGCACCTTGCCCACATTTTGGCTACAGGCACAGTCAGCAGGCACTGAAGCTGCAGTAACCACACTACCCTGATCAAGTGTCTCACCTCCCCACCTGTCCAATATCTAGGGGCTAAGTGGAATAGGTATACGCAGGCATACTGACTGTGTCTGTTGGAAATCCAAGGGATGGCTGAATGTCAACTGCAGTGTCAGATTCAACCCCTGCACTCCCCAATTGTGCCTCTGTTTGCCCATCATCATCATAAGAGGCTATCAATCTCCTTCATCAGGTGTAAAAAGTCCTACACTTCCACTGTCAGGATCACCTGCGATAAGCAACAAACACAAGAAGGAAATTAATACTACACTAAATATTAAAACAATTTATATGATAACAAACTAACACTGGTCCGAATATGTCAGATGGTACAGCAATACACACACTCATTACGCGCACCTCACACATACAGATAAATGCATATATCTGACAAATGGTCATCAATAAGCCAAAAAACATTTTTTGCTTACAATGTGCAAATTTCGCCACACTTTGTAGGGAAGATGGTCCTGGATAAAATGAAGCAAGGAAAGGACAAATATTACATTTGGAAATAACACAGGGGGAAATGAATGCACAATTTGCCTATATGTCTGGTGATATTACTTTTACCTGAAACTTGGGTGGCAAATCCACTCATTGCCCATGTGTAATCAACAACTGTGTTGACTACACCTATTAATGCATCAATATGTACAGTAAAAAAAAATTCCACCATGAAGTATTACTCAAATGTATATATTTTACTATACAAAAAAATCTAGAACTTGACAAATGTAAGGTTACCCGGAAGCTGTTCCTAGGACACTGTTGTCCTTCCAGACATATCAGCACCAACATCATGCACATGCTGGTGTGTAGTTTCCAATAAGCTGTCAGGATCTCTGACAGTGGACAAGAACTCTTCATTTGGTGTTAGTCGTGGTTCAGTAACAGGATCCCCCCCGCACAGCCAGTTGTTCACGGGCAACTGCAGCTTCTCTCCTCCGGGCCTGATTATGCACCTGATCATAAGTCCTGACAATTATATTTCTGTACTTAAAAGTTTGTTTTCTGCCCTGGAATGGACGTCATACTTTACTAAGAGTCATCTGCACAACTCACATAATACAAGTATAGCTGAAAAAACAGAATATATTGTGTGGTCTGACCCAGACCTCAGAAATCTTTCCTGAAAGTAATACAAGTATATGCATTTCCAGTATATTGTCACACATTACTCCTGCATCACACATGAGAATGCATAAACTAGGACCTTGTCAGTTCACACACATACATGGTGAGCTGAAGCTTAGCACCATTCACTTGAGGATGTATTCAGCTTTATAACATTTTGGAGACAATTTTACATCCAGATGTGACTGCACATCTATGTCAGACACTCCTCCAAACATCTTCTTCTCAGCATACAATGTTGCTACATACTTAATGAGCATGTCTTGCCAAGACTTCTGTGGCAATGAGGAAAAAACATCTGTGCAGAAAAATTTGTATAGTCTGTTTCACATTGCTTTGAACCTTACATTGTTCAAATTACTTTTATCAGTGTGTAAGGCCCCACAAAATATGTGACAAGTCATAAAAGTTATAACCCCTCCCCAATTTATGTCTGAAAAGTCAAGTAATTTAATAGGTATAGCAGCAGGCAAGCCATAAATTAATGCCAACTGTCACATTATCATTCCTATTTCATAAACTGCCATCCTCTCTGTTTGGCAATGTTGCTCTCCATGAACCATCATGCAAACATAATTGGCATGGTTGTGTGGGTTTGCGCACTGACCGTTAAACGTGATGTCATGAACTGGTAGGAAAACACTTTAACTATCATTGGATGACCTATGCAGACATGGTAGGATCTGGCAAGGATGGTGCCCAATTCAGGGCTCAAAAATGGTGTGTAGTTTCTGTGTTTCTAGTGTGGTGATTTCTTGGCACCTGTGATTTCTGGTTCAAAGGGGATTTATTTTTATGCAAAGGTAAGAGGCAAGTCTAATAATGTATTCAGATGTTGTAGGTTCAAATACATACTAATGAAAAACATATTTAATATTAATTTCAACAAAACTGGCATAAATGCCATGTTGTTAACTTAATTTGTATTATTTTAAAAGCATATGTGCAACATATGCATATTGCAAGGATTATTTGGAACAATTCTCAGTCCTGTTTTGAATTTTTTAAAAGTAAATTTAACGTAAAAGTAAAATATATATTTTATAGTACTAAATTATTGTATGTGACATATAATAGTTCTAATTATCTCTTTTTCTATTTTTTCTCTTACCCCAGCTCTTATCTCTCTTTGTTTTATATATGTGTGGTCACACCATTCTGATGTCATAATTTTTGGACAACCAACAAAATGATTTCCCGTACAAGGAGGTAGGCCAACCACAGTGGCTCAGACTTCCACCCCTCCAATCGCTGTCAAACCAATGCCCACCACATCTGGGATGCAACCTGACAGTACTGCCTCTGCAGCCCCTACAATATCTAGGCCCTCAACATCAGGTAGCATTACCCCAGCAGCTGGTGCAGTGGTGTCCTCTAGGAGTATTGGTGGAGGTGGGGATTTTTGCACCTGCCAGGAGCTGTCAGGCATAGTGTATGAGTTCTTAGAAGGTACCATTGGTGCATGTTTCAGCTATTTTGAGAAGTTGCTTGTGGCAATGCAAAGAAAACCCAAACATCCAGCTATCCAACAGGAAGCCAAAGAAGGGGACAGTGAAGCCAATTCTGAGTGTAAGGACTAGATTCTCCCTATCCACGTGCTTGACAGGCATGGGACTCAGATCTCCACTCCCTATCATCAATCACAGTGTCCCCCAGCCTTTTGTGTTCCTCACCATCCCTGTCTCTATCTTGTTTGCCCTATTTGTCTGTACCTGTTTCCTCACCTACCCTATTTACCTGACTCTGACATTCTTACGTCCTTTCCTCGACATCCTTCTCTTTTTGAAATAAAATAAAAAAACTGGGCACCTGTCCCACAAAAAAAATATTGTCCCATATACAGCTCTCAACCTTGCACATGTGTCTTCTCAACACACTTGATTCTGTCCAATAAGCTATACAACATGATTGCATTGTTGTCTCCCATCTGTGTTAGAGTGACAGTCCAAATTCATCCAATTTTCTATCCATATTTATATTACACTACTGAAGAAGTGGATAGCTATGTTTCTTTCCTAGTTCCCTCATGCACATTCCTATGTTGCTTCCCCTTTGTTCTTCCCACTGCTTGCTCCCCATTTCACCACTTTCCTATCTACCTGATTTTCACACATTTAATCTGGTCAAAAGATAGAATCACACACCAGACACATAAATACTATGACACTAATAAAGCCCTTCACTTTTTGTTTTCCGTGTTTGTGTGGAGTTTGGCATCATGCACCAATGCCAAGCAATGGTAAATGGCTCTTCATGTCCTATGGTTACCTCCACTCAATGCTGCTTCAGCTTGTGCTAAGGGAACACAGAGTTAAAGCAAAGTAAAGGAAGCACTTTAAAACATTTACTCAAGCACTTATTTAGACTGCTGAATGTATAAAAAAACAAACCCACATGTATACTGTTGACATAAATCAACTGACAGCTGTTTATTTTTATACAGTACTTCACTTAGTCATTGCTTCTCACATTTTCAGGAGTTATCACATTTACATATTTAATGCCATCCTGACACATTGTGCAAAAAAAAATAGATTGACCTGTATTTGAACCCTGTGCCATCTGTGTTGTAAATAAACGTTCACTGCTCTTACACCTGCTACCACATGGAAAGCTAAGCAGCAAGTCTATTAGTTACACTCAGTACTGTCCAAAGTGCTGACGGCCAAACCTTGCCAATTACCATGTTTGTGTGAAGGAATGTGAACCAATAGACATATCACTTTTATCCCATCTTAGTAGAGAACCATGTTTGCTCATTGTTTAACTCTGCATAAATGGGAAAGACATTAGCAACAGTTCTTAATGTCATAAAAGTTATGACAAAACATTTCCAATATAAACTACTGTGTGAACACCATAATATCTGTCAACTATTTCTCCCATGGCATACATGCATAACTAAATCTCAACTTCAAGCTGTATGCATTAAATGGGAATCCGACATGTGCAAACACTTTGCCATAATTTGCGCAAACCAATTGCTCAGCAGTGCAATATGGTTAGAGATGTTTGGCATGTACTACTATGGTTATTGCCTAGTTATTTTTCATCTCATCAAGACCCATTTAAAAACACAGCCAAAAGGAAGAGACTTGTAAGTAACTGAACATATATTTACCTATACTCATGCATGCTCTGCACGCATGCACTTGAAAATGGATATGTCAGTAATAGGTTAAATGTTACCTACATTACAAAAATAAATAACACAACTGCATTGGTACATTATTTAATGTTTTATACTGGCAATAGACATTAAGATTGTCTTATGCATGTTTTACTGTGAAAATCAATTCATCACAATATGAACACATGTACTTCAACTCTTGCATCCACACTGATCACAAAATGTGTGTGTGTGTGTGTGTGTGTGTGTGTGTGTGTGTGTGTGTGTGTGTGTGTGTGTGTGTGTGTGTGTGTGTGTGTGTGTGAGAGACAGAGAGAGACTGAAAAGTGTGTAATGTACATGACTTATTACGGAATGGATGTATGTATATCTCAGTTTTGCAACATGCATTCTTGACAGCTTATTGCCTATAGTATAAGATCCCCTGTCTTTTTAAGTTTTTATATCTGCACAGTGGAACCAAAACACAAAATCCAATGTCCACACTTTGCATATTACTTTCATAACCAGATATGTTACCTGCATCATAGAATGATGATACCATCGTCTATAAATACCACTATGAGAAGGAAAAATCACACTTTGGTGATGGCACAAATATTAACTAATGTGTTCTGCATATGGGAATAAAATAGTTAAGTACAGGTTCAATCAACACAGCGATCAAATTGTGTGTGTATATGTATACATAAGTGTGTGTGTGCTTAGTCAAAAGAGCATGAGTCTATATCCTACTATCATCAATCTAGTCTCATGGAGAACACACAGCCATTTCATACAGGCCTCTCAACATCTTCTCACAAACATACACTGATGATTTCATCTGCTATAAAGTGATCTGCAACAGTTTAACTGTTAGACTTGTGCTGTGGCACTTGTGTTAATCACTGACTTCTGTAGATAGCTAGATAAGGGTTCTATTCCACTGTGGTCAGGTGATGTGTACGTGTTCATGTTCAGCAGACCATTTTAAAATAGCATGTGAGACACTCTTCCTTCTATCTTCTTCTCAACACACACTGATGACATCATCTGCCATAAAGTGCAGTCTGATACAATGCAAGTCAGACTTGTGTTGTGGCACTTGCATTAGGTAATGTGTTCTGTAGGTGGGGGGTTAAAACTCATTGCTGTCAACTTGTGTTTGTGATTATTTAGCTGTCTTTGTGGTGCCCATTTTAGAGCAGTGTGGAAGACACTACTCATAATACCTTCTCAAAACACATGGAGGATGTAATTTGCAAAAAGTGCAGTCTGATACTTGGAAAGTCAGACTTGCCGTGGTGCTTGCATTAAGTACTGTGTTCTGTAGGTAAGGGTTTTAAACTCGTAACAGTCAACTGGTGTGTGTGTGTGTGTGTGTGTGTGTGTGTGTGTGTGTGTGTGTGTGTGTGTGTGTGTGTGTGTGTGTGTGTGTGTGCGTGTGTGTGCGTGTGTGTGCGTGTGTGCATGTGTGTGTGTGTGTGTGTGTGTGTGTGTGTGTGTGTGTGTGTGTGTGTGTGTGTGTGTAGTTGTCATTGTGGAGACCATTTTAGAACAATGTGTGAGACAATCCTCCTAGCAATTTCTTCTCAACATACATTGATGATTTCATCCTCTATAAAGTGCAGTCTGATACCATTTAAGTCAAACTTGTGCTGTGGCACTGATGTTAAGTATTGTGTTCTCAAGCTTCTGTAATTATATACTTGGGTGTTCTAATCTCACAGCAGTCAACTTGAGGATGTATTCATCTTTATAACATTTTGGAGACAATTTTACATCCAGATGTGACTGCACATCTATGTCAGACACTCCTCCAAACATCTTCTTCTCAGCATACAATGTTGCTATCATCATCTATTAAGTGCACTGTGACACTGCTAATGTCAGACATGTGGTGTTGCTAGCCTTCTATCGTAAAGAATCCATCTTCTATACCTACTCATGTTTAATGTTCAAATCTGACCTCAGTCAACTGCTGTGAGTGTGGTTGGTGGTATATTATGGTCATTGTATGATCCTTTAAATTTCTTTTCATTTGGATCCCACTCAGGTGAAATTTTAACATAGATCCATGAAGCCAACATCTCTTCTTTCCCTCTGTCCACATAACAGCCTTTCTGCATCAAACTGGAGAATGCATACACACATCATGAAGCAGAGTCCTTCCATGACCCTCTGGAAGCCATCTCCAGAACACTGGATGTGTGGTTGTTAATTCTCTCATGGGGTGATGCCACATATGGAGAGAGCAGTATGTAATATGATCAAACACATACACTCATGCACATGCCCTTAGTATCTTTCATCCTATAGACATAGCATTTTTTGTTGAAATGTCATAATAATGTCTTTAAGTTTATTTAATGTTAGCCCTTAGCCTAGAAATGTCCTATGACCCTATGAACACTGCATATGTTAATGTTGCTGTCATGTATATGTGCTATGTTGAGGTGTGGATGTACAGTAGGCCTACAGCAGTGTATTCCAATCTGTGATGCCAGGTAATGTGTTGATGGCCACTGCTGGCATTTGATTACATTTTTTTTAATTTATTTTATTTTACATTTGTTGACCGGGCTACTCTAACTGAATATATGTCCATTTTCAGTAGAGGCCCGGGGAGATAAGCTCCAAGACATACAGATAACATAAAAAATTGCAAACAAATATAAAAGAAAAAAAAACAAAGAAATTACAGTAATATATACACTGACAAATCAGGTTAATAAGAAATCATTTGAGGAGGACATATATCAATGCCATGTAAACTGCAGGTTCAAAATAACATGTAGGTACATTCCTTAATGCAAAAAGGAGGCAAACAGGCTAGTTCAGTGTGCAAGTAAAGTACATAACTTAATGGTAAAGAAAAAAGGAGGTCTGCAGGCTGATGCCATATCCAGTACAGTACACAATGTAAGAGGCAGCTTAATGATCAGCAGTAGTAATAATTATTATTTTTTTTTTTTTGTATTACAAGTAAGTGAGAGAGGGAATGAAGTAATGAGATACAGAGTGTAGAAGTCATATATTGTAAAAAGGATGGCAGAAAATTAATAAAAAGAAAAGTGAAGGCAGAGCATATTCAGGTAGAGTAAATAGTTAGGCAGGTTTAGTACAGGAGCATAACCAGTGTGTTTTGAGGAAAAGCTTCAGTCTCTTTTTGAAGAGTGATAAAGTGGAAAGTGAGGAAAGGTCACAGGGTAGGACATTCCAGAATTTTCCCTCAGTATTGGAGAAGAGAGAATCCCCAGCCCTGTTGTTAGATTTAAATGTTTTAACTAGAAGTTTCTGAGATGAACGTAAGGACTTCAGATTATTATAGGGTGTGATGATGGTGGATAAAGTAGGAGTATTGGAAGGTTGGCAAAGAGTTTTATGGGCAATGATTAGTTGGTGGTACTTGATCAGATTCTGTACTTCCAACCATTCAAGCTACTTTAAATTAAAGCAGTGGTGAGTTCTATAAGGGTTGCCAGTAGTAAATCTGGCTATATTATTGTAGGAGCTTTCCAACTTACTGAGGTTGTTTTTAGATAGATTGGTGAAAATGGTAGAGGCATAGAGGAGTGCAGAGATTAGATGAGTATGTGCAATAGTAGTTCTAGCTGTAGGTGATAGGAAGGTCATTATTCTGTACAGAGAGCCAAGTTTTTTGTTGACAGATTTAATAGTGTTGTTGATGTGTATGTCAAAGGAAAGATTGTTGTCAATGGTGACACCAAGTAGTTTGTTAGTTAGGTCAGGTGATATAATGGTACCATTAGTGGAAGAAACAGAAAAGTCTATGGGGGAGGACTTAAGATTAGGACTGAAAAGGAGAAGTTTAGTTTTTTGGGGGTTTAAGAGAAGGCAATGATGAGTGAACCATTGTTCAACAATGTTAAATACTTTTTGGGTAAGGGAGTAAAGGTCAGAGGTGGTTTTAGCGGAGCATACAAATGTGGAGTCATCAGCATATTGTATGCAAGTAGCTTGGGGAATTGCTTGATAAAGGTGGTTGATGAACATGGAGAAAAGGAGAGGTCCTAATATGGACCCCTGAGGTACACCGAGGTTAACTGGTAGGTGGGTAGATAGAGTGTTGTGCCAAAGTACAGCCTGTTGTCATTTATCTAAGTAGGATTGGAACCATTTGATAGAGTGTGCATGTAAGGACAGGGATTTGAGGATGTCTATCAGAATTTGATGATTTACCATATTGAATGCTTTGGACAGATCAATAAATAGTGCTGCAGAGAGCAAATTGCAGTTACGATTTTTGTTAATACAATCTGTAAAGGAAAGGAGGGCAGTGGTAGTGCTATGGGAAGGTCTGAAACCATGTTGATAGCTAGAGAGCAAGTTATTATGGATTAGGTGGTCTAGCAATTGCCTATGGATGCATTTCTCCATGATCTTTGCCAAAGGAGAAAGAAGAGCTATGGGATGATAGTTGGAGAATTCAGTGGAGTTGCCACCTTTGTGAAGGGTGATAAGATGGGAGACTTTCCAGATACTAGGGATGTGACCTTCACTAATAGTTCTATTGATAAGAAAGGACATGGGGTAAGCAATCGATTTGGCAGATTTCTTTAGGTATTCAGCAGGTAGTTGGTCTGCTGAAGGAGAGCATGGTTTCAATTTTTGGATTAGGGCAAGAATATGGGTTGCTGGGAGTGGTTGGAGAAGACATGGTGGGGGTGAAATTTTGTTTTAGGCAGGTAAAGTAAAATTAGTAGATGATAACTGACTGGCTAGTGTTTGGATAGCGTCAGTAAAAAAGGAATTGAAGGCATTGGCAGTATACATGGGATTTTCATGGTCAGTATTTTGTGAGTTTGGTGTACTGGATTGACTTGGATGTAGTAATTGGTTGATGCTTGCCCAGAACTTTTGTGGGATATTGTGGCTAGCCTTCTGAAATTGAAGGTAGTAATTTCTTTTATCTGATAGTATAGCTTTCTTAGTGTTATTTCTTAGCTCTCTGAAATTTTGTTGGTCAACAGGATTTTTGGTCATTCTTCATTTAGCCCAGTATATATTTCTGAGATGGGTTTTATGTTTGGTTTCTTTAGAAAGCCAAGAGGCAGATTTGGACTTGAGTCTGATTGTACAAGTTGGGGCGTGGTGATCAAGAATGGCTAAGTTTGAATTAAAGTATTGAACCAGTTCTTCTACAGGAAGGTATTTTAAGGGAGACCAATTGCATGCTCTAAGTTCCTTTTGGAAAAGATCACGGTTGAAGTTCTTTTTGGATCTGATATTCCTGATAGTGGTAGGAATGGGAGAATAGGATTTATGCCTGATGATATAGATAAGTGAGTGGTCACTTACGTCATCAGGAAAGGTTCCAGATTCATATATTTGGGGATGGTTGTTTATGAGAATCCAGTCTAATGTGCTTTCTTTCTTGTTGTGTTTGTTTATCCTGGTGGGGGAGGTGATGGTTTGGGAAAAACCATAAAGGTTAATGTGGGTGGTAGGGTGGATGCTGCTACAGCAATTCCAATCAATGTTTATATCGCCAAGGATTATAGTTTCTTGGGGCAGGTGTTGAGATAACCAGCAAAGGATATTTTCCATGGTGGTATTGTTGTTACCGGGTGGTAGATAGATACAAATAATATAGATGGCTTTGGCATTGTTAAGTTCAAGTTTGGATATGAGAATTTCTGCACTGGTATTAGGTGGTGGTTTACAGTCATAAGTGGTTAATTGTAATCCTGATTTAAATAGAACAGCAACCCCCCCACCCTTTTTGGCTACACAGTCGAGTCTTAGGATATTATACCCCGGTGGGATGACTTCATTGCCTTTGGTTGCAGGTTTTAGCCATGTTTCTGTTAAACAAAGAATGTCGAAGGAGTAGACCTCTACGAGGGCATGGAGTTGAGCTATTTTATTGTTAATGCTTTGAATATTAAGATGAGCTACAAGGAGTGAATGAGATTGTTTAGTGATGGAGAAATTAATGGATTGGTTGGGGTTGGGGAGAGAGATTGTGGCTGTTATTGGGCCTGGGTTTGGGTGAATGTCTCCATCTTTAATAAGTGGAGTTGTTTGAGATAGTATGGACTAGGGAGTTTGCTATTAGTGAGTAGGGATCTCCTGGGATTGAGGTTGTTTTATCTAATGTGATGTATTCTGTGATATTTTGCTAGTAGGTAACTGGGAGTAGTTGTTATGTTGGCATGGTTAAAGAGGATGGGTAGATACAGGGAGCTGGTTTGTTTATTAGGGAGGTGAAAGTATGGAAGTAGTGGAGTTTCATAGGAGGAGAGTATGAAGGCAAAAGTGAGAGGTGAAAGTAGTATAAGCATGAGAAGTAGTTGGAAATGAGCAGTAGAGTGTAGTTTATCCATTTAAATGGGTGAGTTAGTAATTGTATTACTTGTAGGTATGGAAGTATAGTAGGTGTGGATGAGGGGTGGGGTGGGGTGTGAGAGGAGATTAAGGGAAGAGGTTTGAGAAGGAAGGAGTGGAAGTAGATGAGCAACTAAAATCGTTACATAGAGTACTGGGGGGAAGGGGTGTGGCTAGTAAGTATAAGTGTAGGACCCAGGGTGAGTGGGAATTGGGGGTAGGGGGGAAGCTGAGTGAGCCCGCAGGGCGAATGGAGCGGGTAGAAACAGGTAAAGAAGCAGCTGTAGAAGAAACAATCAGCAGTACAGGCTACAGAAGGTATGTTTGATAAGTCAGACGTGGGTAAGAACAGTGATGAGAGAACCTAGAAATGGTAGTAGTAGATAGTATGGTATAGGGTGTAGTTGAAGGAGCTAAAAAGCAGGTCTGGGACTACAGAAAATAAGGTAAGTAATATAGACACAGGAGGATAAGAGTGACATGAGATTGGGAGAAGGGTGCCACCTAGTGGACAGGTCTGTAATTGCAGGTAACTATGTGAGGGAGGTAGCTGCATAAAGACAGGGGAAGAGTGAGAGCTAGGATGGGGAGTAATGTGTAGATGGTAGAGGGGGGAGTGAATGTTAGGTACTAAAGGTACTTTCCATAGCAGCTGTATTAATGTGCTTCCTGAGAACTGTTGACATGTGATGATGCTATGTATATTGTTGCCTTACTAAGGCATGTGTTTATGTAGTGGAGTATATCAACATTCTATGCAGTTCTCATTCAGCCATCACAGTGACACTTGCAGTATTGCACAGTTATGCATGTGCATGCCTACCATCATTAAATGCTCTGTGAGATACATCAGTATAAGTCATACTGATTACATGGGTGCAAACATCTTGTTCTATATAGAAAAAATATAACTAGTTCAGATTCAGTTGCAACTTTGATGAATTCATTGTATGCACAACTGTATTGCTGTTCACAAGCATTATTGAGGTGATCTCTAACAGCATTGTGTGACTGTCAGCATTTGTGTCAGTAACTGTTCTGCATGAACCACATCCACCTCATTTGTTATGTGCCCATACATGGTATCAGGGCACTCACACACAGCTTTACAGGGAAAAACATATAGGCATATGTGATGTGCAATTTGTGTAATTACGAGACAGGTAAAGTTATATGACTGTATGAATAGTTCCACTGTGTGGTATATGATACATACCTAAGACTGTATTTTGAGGTGTTGTCCAAATATTTTTTTAAATAAATACAAAATGTAAAGTGGAATACACAACTAAGCACAGAGCTGTTTGTGGATGATACCACCCATACTCAAATGTAGGAAACAAACAATCTCCTAGCTGAGAGATTTGGATCAAGCTTCACCGACCTCTCCCCAAATGAACATCTTCCAAAGTATAAATGCAAACATTTCTCAGCTTATTTTCTCAAGAAAGCAGCTCATCTGTGTACTCTTTAAGTCTATAAACATGGCATTATTGGGCCCTGACAGCATCTCAGGTTGCCTTTTCAATAACTTAAAACCTGACCTAGCAGACACAGTTGGATCCCTAAATAACCACATTCTCCAGACAGGTTAAGTTCTGGGAGAGGGATGTACAATAACAGTCATTCATCTGAACAAGGGGGACCATCATCTGACTCAGGGAATTATAGACACATAAGTCTCTCTCACCTCATCTGTAAGGCACTCACAAGAATAATTATGGACCTTATCAAAGAGGAAACAGGTAATCTCCTGACTGTGTACCCAACCATTTTTGATTTGCTAAGGCTACCTATCTGTTAAATCTGTTTGACTTCTTCAAAAAGGTCACTAACGTGATGGATGAGGGAAAGACTGTGCATCCTTCTTAACTAGACATGGTCAAGGCACTAGACACAAATCCACACTCAGGCATTACAGAAAAACTATCTCAACTGGCCATAAACACATACATCACCAAGTGGGGTCACTGAGAGGACACATACTGTCGAAGTGTGTGAATTCTGCTCTAGCATGAGGCCACTGACCAGCGCCATACCACAGGGTTCTGTACTAGGCCCTTTCCTGTTTGGCATTTACTTCTCAGAAGTCAAAACAAACTTAGACAGCCTTTGTTTTACCAGCTTTATGGATGACTGCAAAATATGGACAATCACTGAATCCACAAACACTACTGATATACTACAGAAAGTATTAATGCACAAAAATGATTGGTTCCAGGGACATGAAAACACACTAAATACACAGAAAAGTATAACTAATCTCTTTTGGAAAGCAAATACCCAAGGTAATTACAATATAGACCACAAACTCTATGAGTACACCCAGTGGTACATGATCTGGCTACTCATTTAGATAGCAATCAGAACTTTGACCACTATGTGTCCACAGTGGTGAGAAATCCCTTCTATGTGGCACAACTCATAAGTATGGGCAGGCCATCCATATCAAAGGATATTATAACGCCATTGTACTCAGCCTTTGTCACACCAATAATTGAATAGAATGCACCCTTTTGCATGTACCTCACCACACATCTGCAACAGCTGGAGCAACCCCCAGAGTTTTTGCACAATGAAAATACATGGTGTAAACAACAAGCGATATGCAGAAAGACTAAAAGCCCTATCACTGTATTATAGCTCCAATAGACTAATAAGGGTCGATCTGTGTCTGGCCCTGATAGAAATGTTACACATTGTTAATGCAAACTGCACAAGGGTCACTCATTCCAAGGATGTTAACCTAGCCTTTGACATAATAAATCATGTTGGTGAGACAAATACATCTCTCAAACACTACCCCTTCTCTGGAACATGCTTGCCATTCATGTAAAGCAAAGGCCTTTGCTGACCCTCTCCAAGTACATCCTAGATCAATGGATATTTAATGATGATTGTACTCCTGTTGTTGCGCCCACATCCCTCATGGATAGAGGCGGCTGTTATTGGATAACATAGCATAGGCACATCCCTGTGTGACCATTGTTCATGTAGCTATTGAAAATTGTGTAACTCATGTTAACTCATTCACTCCAATGGAGCTCGGGAAGTTTGCACTGTAACTTCCAGTGGGCGGAGCCTACGTTTTTTCACAGAATCAAATTATATCCTCATATTTCAAATAAATGTTCATTTCTCTGGAACCATAAGGATTATGATAGTAATATAAATGGCAAACTCTTCAGCACAATTTATTTTTATAGTGGTAGCATTCTTTAGGTTCTAGTTCTCAAATCGAATTTTATCAGTCACAGTAAACACAGTAACTATTACATTTGTAATATTTTAAACAACTTACAATATCTCAGCAACCACTCAAATTATACATATACTGCCAGCAGAATTTTACTAGTCTAACTGACAGCTTTTATACGAGGCTAAGTAGTTCTATCTTTGTTACTTGGCTGTTGAGATATTTAGAAAATTATGAAAATTATACCTAGGTAAAGTAATATAAAAACAACAGTTAATATCTATCTATTTACCTGCACTAGACAGAGGTCAAATATTAATGCAGCAGAGTTTGCTACTGTGCAAGCTTTAATATGAAATCTTTTAAAACCTTGTACATAACATGGTTTTGGAATTATGGATGTAAATATGAACAAGCAATATTTGACGCCTAGAGGCGTCAATAGGAGTTAACTGCAGATGCACCTGGAGGCATCACTCAGATGTAATAAATTAAATATGGCTAGACTTTTATGGAATCTTGGGGCTTTAGCCTAGTACTTTCATATGCACCTATCAGACTTCTCAACTATACCAAATTCCTCAGTATTTACCAGTTTTGAAGACAAAATAATGGGGTGCCACGAATTTCCGAGTGGCCCCTTCAATTCCAGATTTTTTAAAAATATTTATTTACAATGTTAAGCATCCTACTAGGTGGGTGTGTGTGTCATTTAAAAACATTAGAAGCTGTAAAAAGAACGTATGGCTTTGCATAACCCATACATGTGAGTGCACACTATGTGCGCATATATTTATATATAGTATTTATCAATTCATGGATCACAGCAGCTTGTTGATAATACAGAAAGTTTGTGCTTAAGAAGTTGAAAGTGATATAATTCCTTCACAATCATTTTCGGTCTAATCTTTTACATCACCACCAAACAGTAACAGCAGAAAGCTCCTGACCACATTGGTGATGTGGCATTTGTACACTTCTGTATCCGTGTGTTTACGGGCTGGTGGGCGGTGGTACACACCTGATCTAGCAAAACATCCACTGACAGGCAGCAATAGCATACATGTGGTAATTAAATGTGATTATGGCAATGGACATTAAGTGTCATTTTATGTATCTAAATCAAATCATACAAAAACAATGAGTAGGAGTGGAAAGAAAACCTTTCATTTCCGTACACTGTGCACAACAAAGCAATAGCCACTATTCGTCTTCTAGGTGCATATACTTTTAGTTCTCAACTGTCCTGATTTTCACAGACTGTACAGATTTTTTTCTTACATTTTTTTTGTCTATTGCTCATAAAATGTTTGTTTATTAGGAAAATTAGTCAGGACTGAATGAATTAACCAAATAATGGCAGTCGTTTAAGTTTCAGACTTCGTACCCTTCAGAAAATGCATGCTAACTCAATGCCTTTTATTCTAGCAACTTTCTAAGTTTTTACAAGCAATATTTAACATTTGTCTCTATTTCTGAGCCTTTGTCATCCTTTATTTGTGACTCTGTCCAGATTTCTTGTGCTAAGAGGTTAACAGGGTAAGTGTTTCTTTCAGCTCACTGAATACCTGCAAAAGTAGCTGAACTAAGCAAAACATTAGATAGCAGCACTGAAGAAATCAACATGTCATGGTGAAAAAGAAGAAAACAGGCTGAAGATAAATCCAGACCACCACGCTGAACAGTTGAATGGTGCAAACCAGCACTATCATATATCTGAAAAATATGAGTACATTCCAGTTGATAAGATGCTGAAATATACGATTCCAAGATGGCTGCCGACTAGACTAGTCCCTATTCTTTGAGCTCCTCACAGACTAGAATCACCTTTATTTTTTTACAACTTGGGATTAATATTTTTCCTCAGTTTTTTTCCATAAAAGGATTATACAAAGCATTCTATATATATTTGGAATGTTTTTGTCTTTGGAATTTTTATTTTGAGACGCATTTTACCTCAGAACAGTTTGTGGAGCTATCTGACTTGGGCACCTGCTGCTTCAGAATTCTCCTGGAACTTGTCACCCTGGTTACAACATCTAATCTCTGGGCATGGCTACTAAATCGGAGTCTATGGGTGCTCAGGCCAAAGGCCAAATTCTCTTCAGTTCACTCACCTGAAAAAGATAATACTTCCAAAAGATTGAGAACATCCAAAAATTCTTCTGAACCAGCCAAAGTAAGTAACAAAGAATTAAATGACTCAAACTTTTATTTAGATGAGCTAAAGCTAGCATTAAAGCCTATACATAGTGCCATTCAGAACTTTTCAGAAAAATTTACTGACTTTGGTGATACATTAAAACAAATAAATGACAGAATGAGTACTATTGAAAACAGTAACTCAGCTTTGGAGATAAAAATTGAGTCATTGGAAAGCGATTTAAAATCCAAAGATAAAACTATTTCTGAAATACAATCTAAATTGATAGACTTAGAAGCCAGGAGCCTTAGAAACAACATTATTATTCGTGGTCTGCCAGAATCTTTTGATAATAATAATCTGTTGTCTGAGTCCAAGTGTATTTTTGAAGCATTACTAAACTGTGAAGCATCCTCAAAAACATAACTGTTGAGAGAGCACACAGAGCTCTACGTGCAAGCCAAGATGCTTCTTCACCAAGGATAATATATACAAAATTGTTAAATTTTCAAGACGCTTTTCAAATCTTGCAAGCAGCTAAAAGTAAAAACAGTTTGTATGGAAATCATAAGTTATCATTCTCACAGGATTTTCCTCCTCAAATAAAACTAAACAGGCAAAAGCTTTCTCCCTATTGTGCAGAATTAATCAAAGAGGGATAAGATTTACATGTCTTATCCAAATACTTTGTCTTTTACATTTAATGAAAAAAAGTTTATCTGTTCTGATCCTAAGGGAGCAAAAGATGTTTTTAAAGCATTCAAAAAGCTTCATTCAATTTCCTAACATTTTATATATCTGTTTGGGTACAGATGTGTTGAAAATATATATATATATTTCTTTCTTATACAGGATATTTACATACAGTTAATAAGTTTATTTTATTGTGAAATATATTCTTATCAAGGGTATTCAGAATGTTTATATATACACAAATATGTTTATTCATTCCTTTTTCTCTTTAGAAAACAGGAAGTGTTTTTGCTTTCTTTATGGTGAAGTCAGAAATTTAAACTCAGCTTTCAGCCCTTAAATAAGTCTTGTGGTTCCCTCACTGTCTGAGATTCAGTTTTTATGCATAGTTTAATTACAACATGTTAAATGCTACTATGACAATTTTTTCATAAATGATAGGCTATTACAGAAAATAAGAGATATAAATCCATTAATATTTGCTTCTGTCAAGAATATGTACAGTGCCTAAATATATAAACACAAATATATTTCTTTTTTCTTGAAGAAAGGGGAAAAAAACGCTAATTTGTTATGTGCTTGTATGCTTTTTTTCACAAGCAGGTGCAGGCATTTAAAGTTGATTTAGCATTGTAAATATTTTTTATTTTGTGTCTCCCCAAATAGCGTACAAGTGTTTTTTTTTTTCTTTTTTCTTAGTTTAGGCTTCTACAATGCCTTAGTTTAGTCATAAGCATTTTGGAGGGAGTTATTAAGACTCTCGAGACTAACCTGAGAGAAAATCTTCTATTTACCTCATCAACAGATGCTAGCTCTAAGCCACGCACCTTCATGAAGATACGGAGCTCGGCGGTGACGTCACCATTGTAGCGGAGACTCGCAGTGTTAAGGTAGAGATAGCTTTTGAAATGAAAAATGCACTAATTCACGTACACTGAATCTTTCACTTGTTTCTGTTGTCCCTTTGGATGAATCGCTTCAGAGAGCGATTCGCTTATATATAATTAACACATTTTGTATGATCTGAAATGTATAACATATTCTGAGGCCATATCACGGAAAGCACAGTGGGTGCTCAGTGTTTCAGAAATAAAAGGCATTTATGTACAGATGGAAGTTCGGAGGGGAAGGTTCTACATCTGTTGACAGCTGGTCGGGTATTGATTGCGGCTTTGGGACCAGTTGATTGGGTCTCATCAAAAACAGAGGGTTTTGTGTAGACTGTTTGTGTTAGTGCGATATGATACTAATTAAATAATCTAATGGAACACCTCATGACAAATTTGAAGAGAGTGAGTTGGGGGTGTGCAAGGAAGTCATATCCTAGTGGCTTTGTCGAGCTGAATAGACAGAGTCTTGAAAGGTGAATGGTGTGATTCTCGGGTGTATAAGAGAAATGAGGGGCCTTTATACAGGACCTGAGGGGGGGAATCTCTTTAGACATCACTGTAGGGGTTATCGGAGAATGATACAGGATTCAGTCTTGTCATTTTCCTTAAGACAAGGTGTGCTGGATGTCCTGAAGCCCAGAGATTAAATGACTGGTGCGCTTGTGAGGATGCCGTTCCATGCAGAGTGATCTGTACTAGATGATTCTGCAGAGGGACATTGTTGGCTTGGATACTGAATGATGGTACGCCATAAATGCATCAGTCTCACAAGATATTTGTCACCTCAGCTTCCCAAAAGGAGAGAGACAATGTTTGTTGAAGGAAACTCCTTGAAAGTAATATGTATTAAGTGTGCAGGTTTTGAATACATATAAAACATACAACCCAAATACCCAGTAACAAGGAAATCATAAATGGTATTCAGACATACTTACTTTACCTATTTTACATTTGTTAATCAGGAAAGTCTGAATGGGTTGGATCTCACCTTTAGCGATTGCACTGGGAGAAAAGCTTTATATATAGCTATTATATAAAATATATATAAGAAATCATACAAAAACTATACTGTACTAAGTGAATTATAGTCATGGAATGGCAAGTCTAAATGAAGACATACACCTCAAAAAACAACAGTCACAGTTAAAACATGTATACGCTAAGGGTAATTGTTCTGTTTAAACTATTTTAAGGGTACATACAGAAGAATGACAGAGAGCATATATTAACAGTTTACTGTTTTATTTAATTTAAGAAATATCTCTCAACTATATAATTTTATAACAATGCATTCATTCGCTCTAGGGATGAAAGTTGAAAGGTGCTTAAGGGGGTACAGTCATGAATGTTTTTTCAAAACTAAGTTTCATATGTTTGCACTCTGAGTTAGTCATTATGGTTATTACTGTTCACAAATATCATCAGAATGAATCACAATGTTTTTACAGTTTAAGTATTTGTTTGAAGTCAATACATTTTGTCTATGCTATATATATGTTTATCTTATGCTTGGTTATAACAGTAATTTATCTTCGACACAATCAATATTAGTTAGTTCAGCAAGCATTATATATATGGGGTAACATCAAACCTATTTTTCCTTATACTTTTCTTATGTAGTAATATATACATAAATCTGATTTATTAATATCTGAAATACAATGTTGAGGAATTTCTTTAATTTGCTATATACTCTACTCAAAATTGGAGCTTATACAAGGAATAAGTGAGTAGGGATTGTGCATGTTGGACATCTTGATTTCAGTTATATATGTAAATATGTTTGATATTGTAATAAGGTTTTTGTTTAGTTAAGCAAATATACAAAGTTTATTATGTTCATACATTGCAATTGACATTGAAAATGTTAACCAAATTCACTTATATAATTCATTTTTATTTTTCTTCTCTAGTAGGGGTCGGGTGGATAGGCACTGGGGTACTTGGGAAGAAATTTTATAGAATCTTTAAAACAACTTTTTTAGGGAGACATTATGATTCAATATAACTGGTATAAGATACTGAGGTCTAAAATTAATATTACATTTTGTCAAGTCTTAGTTATGTAATATATCTATCTTTAATTAATATTATGACATTAAATATTGACTCATGGAATGTGAGAGGATTGCAAAATAAAAAAAGAGATCCCTACTATTTCATTTGTTATTCAAATCAAAGGCTAATATTTGCTTTTACAAGAGACACACCTAACTAAAGAAGATTTCGATAAGGAAAAAACAAGAAATGGATTAAAATGATAGTTGCAACTGGTAATAGCACAAAATCAAGCGGGTAGCCATTATAATTAAAAACACATTTCAGGGAACTATTTCAGATGTGAAACATGATGTGAATGGAAGATGGTGTTACATTATCTCCAGTTTTCATAACATTGACAAGCCAGTTATACTTTTTAATCTTTATGGCCCTTGTGAACAACAACATATCTTCTTTATACAAATATATAATATTTTATCTTCTTACAAAGATCATTATTTAGTTCTGGGGGGGGATTGGAATGCTATCATTAATCCTGAAACTGATCGTACTAGTAGATCTTCCTCCTACAACTTTCAAGCATCCATTGCTTTGGAAGAAATTATAATAGATTTAAATCTTACAGACCCTATCTCTCTCATAACACAATATGATAAAAGACTTTTCACATGTTATTCAAAATGTTATAAATCATGGTCAAGATTAGATTTCTTTCTTATTTCTAACTGTCTTACTCATAGGAAGATTAATTACTCTCTAGAACCTAGATATTTTCTGATCACTCCAGAATATCTCTTGAAATTAGTTTGGACTCACATGCACCAAAATTATTCCCATATAATAGTTGGACATTGAATAATAATTTACTTTCAAACGAAAACACACATAAATTAATAACTGAAACAATAAAAGAAACATATCTTAATTTAGACACATCAGATATCTGGTAAGATATACAATAGGCCGCATGCAAGGCATCTCTTAGAGGTATATTAATTAACAAAGCATCATATGTTAAAAACAATACAAAAATAAAGAATTATAGTTAAAATTAAAATTCAAAATTTGGAAAATCAATATAGAACATGCCCGATTCCTCTACATATGAAATATTACTGAGTTCCCAAAAAGAATTATTACTTCTACATCAACATAACCTTACCATTTCAGAGCAAAGGTTATTAGCTACATACTCCGAATGGGCACAGGTTCCTTCTAAAGTGTTAGCCAGAATAATAAAAGGTAATCAATCTCTTCCTAGAATTTCGTCACTAAAATATAATAACAAGAGTTACAACACTGATCAGGAAATTTTGCAGCTTTTTACATCATTGTTCTCAGAGATATACTCAAAGGAAAATAATTCTAGGGATAAACAACAGATAGTGGACTTTGCGTCTTCTATTAAATTTCCTAGATTAAATGATCGACAAAAAAACACACTCTCTGCCACACTGACTGTTAAAGAAATATCGGAAGCTATTAGTAGACTTAAGACTAGTAAATCACCGGGACCAGATGGCTTCACACCGTATTTGTTAAAATTTACTCATCTGAACTTTCACCCCTTCTCTTTGAAATTTTTAATTATATAATGATTCATGGTATATCTGATTTGTATTGGAATACCTCAAAAACCATTTTAATTCTGAAAAGAGACAAAGAAAAAACTGATCCTAATAATTATAGGCCTATTTCCTTGATTAACATTGATATTAAAATTTTAGCTTCTTTACTTGCTTATAGATTAAAAAATGTTTTATCATCTTTAATTTCTCTGAACAAGCGGGCTTTATGTCACATAGACATTCATGGGATAATACCTTGACAATTGATGCTCTTATCCATTTTACCAAAATAATTCAAATCCTATGTATGCATTAATTCTTGGCCGCTAAGGCTTTTGATAGGGTTAATTGGGACTTTTGTTTCACATTATGTCTTGTTTCAATATACCATCTACTTATATAGACACTATTAAAATACTATATAAAAACTCTTATACTTTTCTTTACATCAATAGGAAAATATCCAAAATATAAAGATCATTAATGGCACAAAGCAAGGATGCCCATTATCTCCTTTCCTATTTAATTTATATATAGAACCTCTATTATTATATATAACACAAAATACCTTCCATAATATTCCTAGAATTTTTAACACTAAAGTTTGTTTGTCCGCTTTTGCAGATGATCTTATATTATATTTTCAAACACCCAGCTCAGATTTTTCTAAACTAATTGGTTCCATTGAAAAATTCTCAAAGGTCTCTGGATATCAGACTAACACTCAAAAATCACATATTCTTCCTATAAATCCACTTGCTCACAAGTCATATTTGTTTCCTGACCTCACTTTCCGGATAGTTCAAAATTTCAAATATTTAGGTATTCATATAAACCATAATGGTCTCTCCACATTTCAAAATAATCTAGCTAAAGTGTGGTCATTGATTATACTTGACTTGAATAGATGGAAACTACTAAATCTATCACTTTTATCAAAAGCAGCTATAATAAAATGAATATTCTTCCCAGATTGTTATTTCAATTCAATGCTGTGGATCAGTTGATTCCAAAATCCTTTTTCTCAAAAATTAATAAAACTTTGGCTAACTTCTTATGGTTTCCTAAATCAGTAAGAATTTCTTACATTAAGCTAATCTCACCTAAAAATAGGGAGGACTTGGTCTTCCCAATTTTCATCTTTATTATTTGATTATCTCGGCCAATAAATTATTAACTATCTTAAATATAAAGACTGAGAAGTATAGTCAATACCCTATTTGGACAAAATTATGGTATCAATATATTTTAACTAAAACATCAATCCTCTAGCTCTTCCTTTCCTTTCATTAGGTGTCATGAATAAGTTAAAATTCCTAATTCTTTAAAACAAAATTATTGCTTTTCAAGAACTGTTAAAACTTGTAAATTTAGAAAATACATTTCAATTAATGCAACCTCTCCATTTAAATCCTAATATTAGTTTAGATAGTATTTCTTTTAATCTTTCAAATTTTCCTCTGATTAAGGATCTTACTGTGTGGGATCTGATACAATACAGGAAACTCTCTCAAATATCGTAAAACTCTCAAAGTTAATATTAATTATCTAACCATTCAATTGAGAGATGTTATTAATGCTAAATTTATACACATCATTGTAGATAGCACAGATATTAATAACTATAAAGTGTTTTTAAAAGTCCTCATGCTACCAGAGAAAATGTTATCTAAATCTTATAATCTTATAAATCAAATAATTCATAACGCAGTGTGTCTCTTTTCCACTTATTGGGACAAATACAACTCTCACATATCTATAAATCAGAAACTCTCAGCTATCAAAATTACATTAGAATACTCACCCTTCAAAAACTCTTCTACACTCAACTAATGATTAACAATAATGCATATTTTACTCCTTCTAAACTTAATAAATTTGATTCTAATAAATCACCCTCATGTTCTTGTTGTTCACATCCTAATGCAGATCTTTTACACATTTTTTGGTCTTGTCATCATTCACACAAACTTTGGACCTCCCTAAAAGTTCGTTTACAAAAAATGGGATATCATAAATCTACCTTATCTTGGGAAACTGCACTACTACACTTACCAAATACTTATCTCTCTAAATTGGATATGCATGTGTTAATATACATATGTTCACTTATGAAATTATATATCACTCAAAATTGGTTGGATCGTACCAAATTGAATTGGAATAATTTTAAAATTTTGGTTCACACATACATCAGTGCGCAGAAAATGATAGTGCAAAGTCCCAAGAAGTTAACATTTATTAGCAAAGCTATAGAAAAGGTGTTACATATTATTAATAGCGTATAGATGGCCACCTTCTTTTTGGGATTTGTAGACCTCAGTCTCATTTATATTTTTATACTTATTTTTATTTTAGACTAATACTTAACTAGATATATTCCTTGGTTAACATTTGTATATAATGTAAATAGTTAAATGTATATTCTCAAAATGCATTGTGACAAAACATTCATTTTACAAATTGTATCTTCATAAATATCTCTTAATGTTTCATTTTTCATTTTTCATATGTATTCTAAATTTGTTGTTGTTGATATAGTTCTGTTTTGTTAAAAATTCAATAAAAAGTTTTTTGAAAAAAGATGCTGAAATATGAATATAATCCACCTGATAAGATTCTGGAAGGCAAACATCTTAAACTAAAAACTAAACTCTCTCAGCATACACAGTCCTACTACTACAAACAAGTACCAAACTCATTCGCAAGTCTTGGACTTGCCAATGAGTTTGGTACTTGTTTGTAGTAGTAGGAATGTGTATGCTGAGAGAGTTTAGATTTTAGTTTCAAATTTTTACCTTCCGGAATCTTATCAGGTGGATTATATTCATATTTCGGCATCTTATCAAGTGGAATGTACTCATATTTTTCAGATATATGATAGTGCTGGTTTGCCCCATTCAACTGTTCAGCGTGGTGGTCTGGATTTATCTTCAGCCTGTTTTCTGCTTGTTGCATTTTCGGAAGTTCCAAAGTTTGGATGGCGAAAAAGAAGGCTGTGTAAGAGAAAATGTTTGCAAATTAATCAGCCTTGTCAAAAACTACATGTAGAACATACATAGACACACTGTTAAAGTATGGACCAGTTAGCATTGTGCAGCTATACCCCCCTCCTCAACAGGTACAGTTGGCATTTATTTTGCAAGCCTATTAAGTTCTGAAGAGATTACACTAACTTGGGATGCTCTATGGAGTATTTCACAACCCCTGCCAAAAATAAGACCAGAAGAAAACAGATTTTACATTTTTTTGAAGTAGTAGCCACAGGCTAGAAATACTAGAATAAGCTTTAAGAAGTGCATCCAAGATACTTATTTTTGAGAAATCTTGGTGGTTGGCACTGCAAAAATATCAACAACCTAAATTAGTATAGTTAGAGTTCAATCAAAACATCATGACTTCTATAATTTATACGGGAGCATAACTTAATAAAATAATTCCACTACAAAATTAACACAGCAGTATTAGTTGTACACACTACAGTTCTGTTCACTAGCCCCACCAAAACTGCATGAAATTGTTACTCCTCATAAATATCGCTGATTTTCTTTCAGCCACCCTGACATCAGCTCTGTGAGCCCAGAAGGAATTCTCCAAGTGACGTCAAAACATGTGATCATAACGGGAGCAGAATGACAGTGGGGCATTGGCCAGTTTAAATGTACCCCTTGGTACATCCCGCTATGCATATGGAAGAGATGCAATAAGCTATGGACGGACCTAAGTTACAATACAACTGTGGTAGTTATGCAGCTCATCCTTCTGAATCTAAAGCCAAGATGCAAGGTGAAATGGCTACAAAGCTGCCCGATAGCAAGGGGAAACTGGAAGCACCCATTCATCATAACAAGGCAACTACTGGGAGAGGGAGCTCCAAAAGTTGGCAGTACGGGTATGTTTGTGGGGCAGCTACTGCATGCCCATTTTTGTTATCGCTACTACAACTGAATAATTAAGTAGAAGAGTGCACTGATTTTTCATTCTTTTGAAGAGAAAAAAGTATGAGAAATATTGCTAAGCTCTAGTTAATTTTATGCAGTATAGCGTTATTGTGGCATCTCATCCTCACAATGAGAGCAGTAGAAAATACAAGCAAAGGGCTGGTTTAAATTTGTTTTTTTTTTTTGGCAGAATTGTAGTGTAATTGCAAAATAAGTGATTCAAAACCATGTATGGTTATATTGAGGATTGGGTAGGGAATATCAGAAAAAAAAAAGTTCCAAGTATTTTTTTCTTGTCTGCTGTGAAAAGTGCATTAAAGAGTTGTTTTCTTCTATTTGTGCAGTGTAGTTGTTACACTCACTTGCTGCATAACTGTTTTTGTAAGTTATCTTTTCATGTTCTTGTTCATAGCTGTATAGTACTGAAAGGTTGTTATTTCATATAAGTAAGTTGGTGTGGTGTTTGCTGTGTGACATACCTCTCAACTTCTCAGAGAAAGAAATCTGGACAAAGCCAAAAATAATGGTGGGACTGGGACAAAGACACAAAAATAGAGACAGAGTTTTAAATATTTCTCCTGTAAACTCCGATAGTTGCTAGAATAACAAGTTTTGCATTACTATGTATTTTCCAAAGGATATTAAGTCTGAAATTCATATGTCTTCCATTATTTATTATTATTTAGTGACTTCAATACTCATGTTGGTAAGGTATCCCATAATTCCACTGGAGTGGACAGGGTTGCGTGATTAAGTGTGTACATTTTATGTTAATCAGTGTCCCAATTTTTGGCCAGTTATACTACTTTTTATAGGCCTTTGTCCAGATTTCTGATGCTTCCAGGTTGAGAGGTATGGCACCTATAAACCTATGAAGTTCAACTGTATCCTAGGTACAGCTATAGTGTGACTGTACAGCATCAGGGGTAGACCTACCAGTACATCACATCTGTATTACCACTTTACATGAACACATATGCACGTATGTCAGTATTTCATGGTAGTATAAAATTTTCCATGTCAATGTCAGGTGACAGTGATCATGTGGCACGTGTCTTGGATTTCACATGTGCTGATAGAAAGTGTGCAACATCTCTTGTTCGGTATGTGAACAATATCACAGTGACATCTTCCTCACTAATTGACACAAGACTTTGCAGTGCTGTAGTTTTTGTACACATGAGCATAACTAATGCATTGCCATCACATACTGCTGTGCCATTCATTATAAAGGATCACTTCTTAATTCACACATCATTTGCAGATGCTGCAGACAATATCCATTGCTATTACATGTGTCAAATGCATGCAATACACAGCTGTGTGTAGGAAATCTACTGATAATAGTCTGTTGTTTTTAAGTGTTGTTACTGATATGGCTGATACCTGTGTCATCCAGGGATGCTTTAATTAAGTGCATCACATATGGCACAGTGAGCTCCCACACATCATGTTGGCTATGCATAACTGTTCTTTGTGATGCATAACTATTTGGAGTTGACAGTGCAGACTTCCCTTTAAGGTGTACGCATGTGTGATAAGTCTTTCTGTGATGCACCCAGTAAATACACAGCTTATTGCCAACATTGATGGCATGGGTTACATTCCTGAAGGTGTGGATAGTGGCTTATTTGTCATGCAAACCTCTCAGTTGGGCAGGATTGCCTCTAATTTAAACTGCAGGTGTAACATTGTCCCTCTTAAAACCTCCAGAAAGTGGTTATTTTTGAGGAAGGTATGTTGAATTCCCTTTATAAATTACTGACAAATCAATACAATTATACAAGTTCCTGCAGAACTTGTATAATGCTTTACAATTTCATATTTTATGTCAATGTCACAGATTATAGGTGGCGTTGTTTTAAAATTATCCATGATTGTTGCTGCTTTTGTCTGATGTTGTCCATGGGCCTGTTGCTATGTGTCCCTGATTGGTTGAGATCTATGCTGACATTCCAGCCACATTCAAGCAACTTATTTTGTACACCTTCACAATTTATACATACCCCTATTGTATCTACCATGTTTGCTAAATGTCCTCTCCAGAAATCATGTCATATGTTTATATCTCAAACGATCATCTTCATTGATATGTAAACTTGTGTGGCAGTCACATAAAATATATTATGATGTGTGATGATATAAATAAAATACTCTCACAGGGAGTGTAAACAGCAGTATGTACTGTGCTATGTACATATGTGCTTAATGTTATGCTACTGATTTGTCTTTGGAGTGTACATACATTGACATGCCATTATGTGACGTACATTACCATTTATGTATCACTTTTCATCTTCCTGTTTCTACATTCCGAACATTCATGTCTGTGGCTCCTTCCAATGCACACACTTCCCAAGACTAGTGCATTTATAATGCATTCTATGTTCCCTTGATGATCACCACAAATCCTTTATTATGGTATACCAGAAACAGGTTGCACTGTACATTGCACCGAGTATACTTTTCTTTAATGTGTTATTACTGCATCTGTCCCATTAATTTTATCCCTAGTGATCACTGTGGGTGTCCACGCAATTTTGCAGAGCAAGTTTGCCAGTAGGTAAACTTGTTTGCATGTGCTATATGCGTTTGTGCTGCTTTACATGGTTTTGTAGCCTGCAACACTGCTGCTGGCCATGAAACCTCACTTGTATTCATATAAGTACATTGCGTGACTTGCATATGTGACTAGCACTGCTGCTCATTGTGCTAACACATAAACATTGTGTAGGATTAAAGCTAAGCCTGCAATGAGTTTACTGAATCACTGGGCATATCTAGGTCTCAACCATTTCAGATGAAGTTCAAGAATCTGTTTAGATTACCTTCTGATTATCATTTGTAAATAAAATGCCATCTCACTGTATATTTTCTTAAGATAATCCAAAAGGTTTGTTAAACTACCGTGATGTCTGCTTCCACAGTATTACCAATTGTCATGTAACAGATGCAAATGTATTATTAACTGGCACAAAATCAGTCTGAGGATTCAGACCTTGAATATAATACTGCCAAAAGTAAAAGTGCATTATTCATACAAGGTGATCCTAACAAAAGCAACCACTCAGCTCTCTATAAACTCTTAAAGTCAACAGACCTCTATAAATCGTTGAAACAGCTAAATTCCTGAGGCCATTGGTAGATTATAATAGAGGCAAATTGGGCCACCAACTGGGGCCCACAGTTCTGTGGGTCCCATAGGCAGTACAAAAGAAAGACTAACGTGGCTGTTTTGATCAGAGGTGCTGTGAGATGTTTTTGCATTTATTTTAGTTATTTATTTATGTATTTAAGGAAAGAAGTTCCATAGGTCTTTACTAAAAATAAATAAATGAAGCTGACAGCCCAGAGAACCCCTGTTAAATGCAGCTGCAGTGCCCTATGGAAGACATCAGTTCTCTTAACCAATCAATTTCTAGGCTTTGGTCAGTGGGTATTAAACAGAAAAGAAATGGTTGCAGCCGTTAAAGAACAGTGGGTGTTGGCAGGTGTAAAGTATTTTTTTTTCTTTAGTTTGTTGATGCTGACCTCAAAATTAACTGAAAAATAGAACAAACCTTGAACATCTGTCAGACAAGAAACTGTCATCTGTAAGTTACCTTGGTTTGTTGGACTCTGTAAGCTACATTCACCATTTCTGCAGCTGCATTCCTAGTTCTGAACACCAAGCCATTTTTTCCATTTTATCACAGTAGATTAAAGGAATGCTAAGTACTGTACTATACTGTACTGTAGAATTATTGACAGTAAGGTCTGCAGCATTGGCAACAAATGCATTCCCATAGAGTTTCCAAATGTTGATTTCTGTGTAATGACTGGTGTACATTCTAACAGTCTGCTATTAATTTCCATTTTTGATGAACACATAATGTAGCTTATATATTTGTCTGCATGCAGACAATTGACAAAACCCATATCAAATCAAACTTATTAAAGTTAAATAATGAATGTAAAAGCAATGATACTTTCTTGTTCACAAATGCCCTATATTTTATAAGGTGATAGTATTATACATTATACAATAGCTATATTTGTACACGTGCTTCTATGTAAATTACTAAATATGTGTATGTTTTGTATATGTCATCCCTTTTTTTCCCCTTCCTCTTCATTTTTTCTTTTGCAGAATAAGACAATAGTTGTAAATAATGTTGACCCATCTAGCAGAACTGGATATAAATAATGCAACATCACCCTAGGGTTATTGTGCAACTAAAATTTCAGTGTTGGTCATATTACTGCTATTGAAAATGGCAGTGCTGTATCCATTTTTTTAAATGTTATATTAGGACTATATGGTGTCAGGGCGGGCTGGAAGTAATCTGAACTGGACACGTGGGCTTCTTTTGCAGAAGACATCTCTGTCGCCTTCCTTAACTGTATTTATCTAGCAATTAGCACGCTATACAGAATTGTACCATGGCATTTCACAGTAGAAGAAAGCTGAGATGCCTCTTTTTTCCTGATAACTTAAACAGCAGTTAAACTGACTGACTGCTTTATCATTTCTTTCAATGTTGATTGAGATCAAGACATTAATTCTCTTAAAACAGTCACATCAGGCTTAGTAAAGTCTGGCATCTTAGAGACTTGTGAAGATTTAGTGACATGAGAAGTCATGTTTTTACTTTGCCTTTCAATATGAGAATCAATCAAGTTACATGTGGCTTGAAAGGAAAATGTTTACATGAAGTAAATGCCTCACTTCTCCTTTAAACTGCACTTCACCAATTTCATCTTCAGTTTGCATGCTGTTTTTGGAAATCATAATTATATTTGATTGTTGACTCACTTGGCTTATTGAACCACATTACATAATGTGTTAGTAATTTCAAATGGATCAGAAGCAGTAATTAAATGCCTGCATGAATGCTTGTCTTAAATATAAATCCAGACAGAAGAGCAGCACACCCAAGCTTGTTAATAAAAACTATCTGATGAAGTGAATTCTTTCCACAAATGCATGTTAAAAGAATAGAATCCATTATTCACAATAAAAATTTCTATGGGAACCATCAGACTTGCCAACACATTTATAGTATGCTGTTTGGTGTACGTTTGCTGGTTTACTTAATCTATTTATTTATTAATTTAATTATTTGTTAACTGGTACATGAGTCATTTCAGCCATGACCTAGGGAAGAGGCACATTGCTATACAGATTTTATAAGTATTTACAGTGCATGAGTGATATTCAAATAAAAACTCTTAAGCATAATAAAAGTCTACAGCATACTATAGCTAATGAAGTTTGCTCTTGACTGCAAGTTAGTCTGGTCATCCCTTAATATGGTATTAGTATGGAAATAACTAATCCTTATATGTGTGGCTATGACTTTGATAATTTAATCAAGATGTTTAAAAAAAAGAAATAATTAATCCTTACAAACTGATGTTGTACTAAAAATGACTACAATTAAATGCAAAAAAGTCCAGTATTGTTGCATTTGGTAAAAGAACTCTTGTCCTCACAGGATCATAGGATCATAGTAGATTACTAGGCTATCGAGCCTTTTTAAGCCTAGCAGTTTTGACACAACGTAATACTGTAGAAGTACTAGTCAATACCCAAGACTGCATTTAGTGGTGACTGCCCATGTCCAGGAGAGTTGTGGTCACTGTACTGGGTAAGAATTAACGGTCCCCCATCCACTCATCCAGGTGCCTCTTGAACAGTGTCATAGAGGTGCTCTTTTTCACATGAATTGGTAGCCTGCTCCAAAGATGTGGCAGACACAGGCAGATAAATCTGCCCCTCCAGCATGTCCTGTTTAAGTTGAAAAGGCCATATATAAATCCGTGGAATGGATAGACCTAGACCAATTTGATTGCCGGATATGCAGTAAGTTCATTAAGTTTGGGTCATGGGTTGCTCTGTACGCCAGGCATAAGTTTCCCCTAAGAAGTCTATCTGATACAGAGTATAGTGACAGGGATTTTAGTCGGTCAGTGTAAGGCATACTCTGGAGGCCCTTGATCTTATTTGTTAGAAACCTCTGAGGTCCCTGTAATTGCTGCTACTCCACTCAAAATTATATGGAAATCAGGAAATCCTGACATTTTGGTTAACCATCTCCCCCTCCACTGACCACCATGTAGCACAGTGGGCATATGATAAAAGGAGAAGTTTGGGTGGTCATTCAGTGCATGCACCTCCAGGGGGCCCAAAACCAGTGCAAGAAGAAGATGATGCAGCTGCAACTGCTTTAAATAGGGGTACTGCAAGCCATTTTTCTTCTTAAGTAAAGAAGTACTGCATTTCTACATTTAAAAAAATAAATAAATAAATCAAATAAATAGGTAAATGCCCATGTCCCGCATAGGTGAAATCAGTGCTCCTAACTGATCAATTTGCAGGCTTTCTACACTTTGTCAGAGCATAAAGCGCACAATATTAAGCAGGAGTGAAAAGGTCACAGTGATCAAAATAGTAGTGCCTGCTGTAATATAAGATAATATTTGCTTTTAATCCTTGCCTGCAACCAGATGCAGTAGAGAGCTTGCAAGGTTACAGTATTCTGCTGTGGCTGTGGTGGCTAACTGGTGAGTAGTTGTGTGCTTGTGTAAAACAGAGATGAAATACATTTTGTGGTCATTACACACATATGGCCCAGATAAACGGTAGCTCTTTCTTATTTATTTTCAGCGAAATAACTTTCCCCTTCAAAAACAATAGTTAACTTTTAGCATCTGGCTTAGCCCTTCCTGTGGTATTTATGAATTCTGATAAGATGAAGCAATCATAACTCTAGAATAAAGTCAACTACTTTTTCACAACAGTGGAAAATATAATGCTTATGTTGTCACCATATGGATGGAATTGGATAAGATTTTTAATACAAGTTTAGAATTCAGAATCTTAGAGTAGCCAAACATTTGTCCCACAGTAGTTGTATACATAATACCTGTGCTCACTCTATATATAATAAATCAACTGTGTGTGTGGAAAGAAGAGAGACATGAATGAAAGCTGTTATGTAACTGTTTTATTAAAGTAGCTTTTAGTTTATCGCTAAGTAATAACTGTTAGCAGTACATGATGTGAGTGAGCTAAATAGACTCGTGGATTCATTAAACTACATGCAGGAATAGTAGTATTCCTGCATGGATCGGATAGTGGCCATGTAGAACAGCAGCGTGCCTTGCATATTAATGAAGGCGTGCTGCTGTATTCACTACACTGACATGAGCCATGTACAAGTGCGGGGGGCATGTTCCAGCATTGCTCGCATAGTATACACGCCACCTGCACGCTAGAATTGCCGTACGGCAATTCTAAAGCAACTAACAGTGTCTGCAAACACATTTATCACAAGATAACAGTGTCTGCAGACAAAATACATAAGCACAGCCCCCCACAACATAGCGCTCAACTGGCAAGATGTTCGCAGAACTTCCAGAGTTTTCCCTTATATTTTTGTTCTTTCCCTCACAAAATTTCCTCTCGTCTAGCAAATCATTGTGATGATCTAAGGACTGAAGTAATTAAATAGTGACATACATTTTGGTTGCATAACTTATATCCTTCAAAAAATGTCTGCTGACATGAATTGATTGATTCTATCAGCTTTCTAAGTTTATAAGAGTAATGTTACACGCTTTTTTTCCCCATCCCCAATAAAGTTTAAGCATAGCTGAGAGGGTATGAGCATCATGCAGCTATGCATAGCAAAGCTTAAACATTCAAATGAGATAAATAGAACTACACAGCCAAACTAGTCAAAGTAAAATAGTGTAGTGGTTAGAGCTTCCGCATAGCATGCAATCATTCACAGTTCTAGCCCCAATGCAGGCCATTCATTTTTATTTGTGAACACAGCACTAAAAGTATATATTCCTAGAAATATGTAGTGAATAATATATATTTGTTAACCAGAGTAGTGTAGCAGGTCCAAATGTGGAAGTGTCAGTGTAGTACAGATGTGAAACCCCCATGTAAATACAAGTTTCTCATACAGCATAGCCACAAAAGAATGTAATGAAGGCACATAAAATGATAACAATAATAATAATAATGATAATAATAATTAATAATAATACTGATAATAATAATAATAATAGTCCATAAAATGAAATCTGAACAATGCTAAATTGTGCTCAGCTGTGTTTAGCTAGAGTAAGCATTGCTTAAATTTCTATGCTTAGCAATAAACAGCATAGCTAAGTGAATTTGCACACTGGTAAGCAATGCTTAGCATCTACCCCTTTAAGCAATACTTATTTTTGCTAAGCCAGTTTGCCCATTGCTTAGCATAGCTCAGCATATTCAAAACTGTCCAATCACAGCAAAGGGTGGGAAATCAGCCCTATTTAAACCTCGCAGGCAGGAAGACAGCTCATAACCAGTTGTATCGCCCCCACTGCAGGCCCTATGGCTGGTGTTGGTGAAAGTGTGCACTTTCGGGTGCAGTGCTGGGGCATTCAGGAGTCCAGGGTCATGGTTGGACTCCTAGTAGAAAACCATGATGGGAGACTACTGCAGGACCAGTACCAGGGCTCCTAATACAAAGCAGAGGCCTGGGACCATCTCACACATGACCTCACCAGTGCCACTGGCATCGCTCGGACTGATGAGCAGGTCCGGCACCACTTTGCCGACTTGAAGCATAGGAAGAGGGAGCTCTTGGACAGGTGAGTCCAAGATGCATGGGTGGGGAATGTCCCAGCTGTGTGGAAGCATCAGTAGCAATAAGTGTTTTCCAAAGTCCAGCCTGCGAATGTAATGGATAGGTATGCATAAATGTTTCTCTATCTTCTGTACAGCTACAGATGAGAGGACTGTGAACATGGACGCCCATGCCAGCAGGCTGCTAAGGCTGCACGGCGAGGCTGGTGAGTACAAACCTAGCTTGTAGTATTCATTGCAAACCTATAGAAAGGAGTAGAATTTCACTTGTCAGTATTTTAAAATGGGTATGGTTTGTACTGAATAAATGAGACATTAGCAGGGTAATAGTGATGTACAGGGTATATATCAATAAAAGTGTCAGTACCTGTCAATAAAAGTCAAAACCCCAGACTGGTTGTGTTTACTTTGGTATTTGGTGGTATGAACTGAAATGTGTACAGTTTCTGCACAGCAACTATAGCCATGAAAGCATTAAATAATCAAGACTCATCTGACAAAGATTGTGGAGTTGTAAAACAGGAGATTAACTATATGAAATATTCCATGCACCAAGATCCGATACCTGAA
The DNA here is from genome assembly GCF_019279795.1 of Protopterus annectens. Taxonomy (NCBI): domain Eukaryota; kingdom Metazoa; phylum Chordata; order Ceratodontiformes; family Protopteridae; genus Protopterus; species Protopterus annectens. Next base: position 1,254,144,251 of record NC_056733.1, read on the forward strand.
TAGTAATGTTATGTTAACCAGTGTTTTCCAGACTGTGCTATGTCAAAGCATTAATGCACAGTATAAAAAGTATCTGCCATGCATGGGCATTAATACACAGTAAAATAAGTATCTGCCATGCATGAGCATTAATACACAGTATAAGAAGTATCTGCCATGCAGGAATGTCAGAATCACAAGGTCAGGTTATACAACCAAGAGAGTATTAGGCAGAAAACAGTCAAATGAGACACAGCAGTTTCTCAATAGTGTATTCTAATGAAACAAAAACTTTGTTCTGTTTTATGCACAAACAGGCACGGTTCGAATCCCGGGAGTGGTAGTAAGCTGTATATATATTTTCACTCAGGAATATGTGAATATGTATAGAAACAGTCAGGTAGTGTCACACTGTCACAGCTAGTGGTCACTGCTGCCCACACTCTGGGTGACTGTTATAAATCATGGCAGAGTATGGTAGTAGCACACACACACACACACACACACACACACACACACACACACACACACACACACACACACACACACACACACACACACACTATGAGTGCACATATGTAACCCTGACAATGTGAAAATGGGTAGAAACAGTCAGGTAGTGTTAACAGAAATTTCCTCCACAGGTCTGCCAGGTAAGAAAAGATATAAAGTAGCTGTAAAAAGGCTGTAATTATACACTGTATACAACACCCACCATCCAACCCCAAGGCTGCAAATGACAGCAAGATAACTACATACACCAAGTAGTCTCCTCCAAGAAATGTCTCTCAAGTGTCATGCTGTCACAACTAGTAGTCACTGCCACCCACACAGGGTGACTGATATAAATCATGGCAGAGTATGGCAGTAGCTCACACACACACACACACACACACACACACACACACACACACACGTAGTATGAGTGCACATATGTAACCCTGGCAATGTGAATATGGGTAGAAAGAGTCAGGTGCTGTTAAAAGAAATTTCCTCCACAGGACTGCCAGGTAAGAAAAGGTAAAAATTAGCTGTAAGAAGGCTGTAATTATACACTGTGTACAACACCCACTGTCCAACCTCAAGGCTGCAAATGACAGCAAAATAAGTACATATACCAAGTAGTCTCCTCCAAGAAATGTCCCTCAAGTGTCAAGCTGTCACAGCTAGTGGTCACTGCCACCCACAGTCAGGGTGACTGATATAAATTATGGCAGAGTATGGCAGTAGTACACACACACACACACACACACACACACACACACACACACACACACACACACACACACACACACACACACACACACACACACACATATGGGTAGAAACAGTCAGGTAGTATTAACAGAAATTTCCTCCACAGGTCTGCCAAGGAAGAAAATGTATAAAGTAGCTGTAAGAAGGCTGTAATTATACACTGTGTACAAACATACCACTGCCCAACCCAAAGCCATATGGTGATGTAAAGTGAGGTAATACCTGGAGAGTAATGATTAAAGCAGTGATCATTAAAGTTGTGAGCAATTGAAGCCTATACAGTTGTTAATTGACATCTCTATCTCCCCCACCTTGTCTGTACCAATAATCTAAACACATAAATCAATGGATATGTTTTTCACCAAACCTACTGTTGGGACATGTGTCCTATTGTTCTACAAATACTGAAATGTTTGACTATTAATATTCCCTGTGCAAATACTATCATTGGTGGCCTGCTGCTATCAATGTAACCAACATGCGTCATAATGCCCACTGTGGTTCCATATGCATGTGCTCTGTTTGCTATGCAACTGTTCCAAATCTGGTGTTTTGGGTTAATGGAAATACCTATGCATGCTGTTATAACTAATCCCGGAATGTGTTTTTTATGACTAACCAACATGTGTTTCAAAACTGTAGCACTACAGCACATCTGGAAAGGCCTATCCCAACAGATCCGCCTGTCCCACCTCAGCTGACTGTGGCACCGGGCCCCAGCACATCTGAGACCCAACCCAGGACCTCCTCATCCACTGGTCCTGCACCACCTTCAGATGGAACCACCTCAGGGGATGGAGCCCACACCCCCTGAGAGTGGGTGTGGACAGGACACTGTCACCCATCATCAGATCCGGGGATTGGTACATAGCAAGCTTCAAAAGGAGTTCAGAGATCTGCTATGCCAGCTTGAGGGCCACGTGGTGCATCTTGATGGTCAGCCTGGCCCTCCTGCTCAGCCCCTAGCACAGTCACCTTTGAGGCCATGAAGGTGCAGTAGTGACTGCTCGTGGGTGGGGACCTCAGTCCCACTGTATCCATTAGGGTGCTCGTAGGTGTCCAATTTCCAACCACTCACCCCATCCAAGATGTTTATCCCCCACATGTGTCATATACCACCCCTGTTTGCTGTCTTGTCTGTCTTCCTACCCAACCTACATCCTGAAATATACCTACTATCCTTCCCCAACATTCCACTCTCACCTTACAAAAAAAAAAAAAAAAAAAAAGGGCAGTCTGTTCCCACAAAAAATGTTTTCCCATACCTAGCTGTCCATTTTGAACATGTGTCCACTGGACACAAGTCACCTGGTCTAATTGGCTTAACAACACATTACTGTTGCCCTCACCCCTCTCTCGGGGGTTTGAGTGTCCAAATTCACCTCCAAATTCTGTACAAATGCACAGCTGTTGCTGTAGAAGAAATGGACAGCTATGGACCTTCCCTACACCCATCCTGCACATCCCTAGCTATCTTTCATATTGTTTTTCTTTTATTTTAAAGACATTAGCACAGGGGTAAGAGGGAGTAAGCAGTAGTAAATTGGAGTAAGCATGTTTGTGCTGTGCTAAGCTAAGCTAACTCAGATTAAGCACTTCTACGGCTAACTGTACCTTAGCATCACTTACTGCCCCGCGAACAAGTGCAGACCCACTTACAGCTGCTTAAAAGTGAGTTAATCACTCTGTATCCAACAGCCCTTGCTGTGCCCAAGAACAAAATCAGCCCTTGCAATTGCCACAGTAATCTACCACTAAGCCATCTGAGCTGTAGAAATTTCAGATGTTTTTCAAACATATCATTCAGTAGAGTCATTCAACAGAAGGGAAAAGATTCTGTAGAATTAGTCAAGTTTTGTATCTAGATGTATATATATATATATATATATATATATATATAAATACATAATATATGTAGAGATATAAATATAAAATATATACACATATACATATAGATATATATATAGAAAAGTAAAATATATATATATATATATATATATATATATATATATATATATATATATATAAATATATAAGCAGTGACAGAGACCTGGTTCGAGGCTCCAGAGAGCTCCCCTGTATTACCAGGCTATAATTCATACCACACCTTTCGGCACCTAACCTGGACCGAAACACTAAAGGTAGAGACGTGTCCATATTCATTAAGGATATCCACACCTCCAGGCTAGTTGCTCAGCATAATGCATCTGAGATTATCCAAGTGCAACTAACTCTGGGCAAGACTGCAATCCAAACTGTATCTTGCTACAGATCCCCCACCATGCCCCAGGATACCCACCCCTCATTTCTTGAAATACTGGAAAATATTAGAGTACAACCCAACACCCTAATAATGGGTGATTTCAACTACCCCACCATTATCTGGGAAAACTACTCATGTACCAACTCTTTTCCTCAATGTTTTCTGGAATTCATAAATTCCAATGCCTTGGATCAACTTATCCACACCCCCAGCAGGGGCAGCAATATCCTAGACCTGGTCATTACCAACATGGGCAACCGGTGTTCCACACCAGAGGTCAATTCCTCTTTGGTCAGATCCGACCACAAGCTAATCACCCTAGACATCTACATCCTGCCCCCACCCCCATATGGAAACCACCGTAAAAAATTTCTCCAAAGCCAACTTCACTCTTCTTAAGACAGAAGTGGCAAACTTCAAGACATCCATGCAGACAGACAAGAGAGGTATGACTGCTGAATCCTACACAAATTCACTTTATAAGCACTTACACAAGTGCATGGATTGTGCAATCCCTAACAGAAACAAGATGCTATCCTCCAAAAAAAGGAAGCCAATCTAGTGATTCCCTGCAATAAACAAACTCCACAACAGGAGAAAGAAACTGTTGCAAAAAAGAGTAAAACCCCATGATTAGAGGAACTCCCTGGTCATCCTCAGTAAGAGGTTGTGATCCCTCATAAAATCCTCCAAAGCTAGTTACAAAAACAAAATCAGCACTGATTCTAAAGACAACCACAAAGCATTATATAGCTATGTCAAGAATCTCAATGGCAACACTCAGATCTGCTCTGAGTTACAGCACAATTGCACTAAATATACAGAACCAACTGATATTGCCAACATCCTGGCAGATAGGTTCAATGCTAACTTTACTCCACTTTCACCCCCTAAAGGGACCATCTCTATACTGGAAGAATGCAAAGTTCCTGTAGTCATGGCTGCGGAGGTAAAAACCACACTCTCTAAAGCCAAGAACACAGCATCCATGGGACCTGACATCATCCCAGGCTGTGTTCTACATGAACTACAGAACGATCTGGCACCCCACCAAAGTACCATGTTCAATCATAGCCTTACCTCAGGCTTTGTGCCCATTGAATGGTGCACAGTGATGGTTATCCCACTCCACAAAGGGGGAGCCACCACGGACTCTGGGAACTACCGCCACATTAACCTGACGAGCCTGGTCTGCAAGACTATGGGACATATCATCACAGAACTTATAAACAATGACACTGGTAATCTCCAAACTCTGGACCCCACCCAGTTCAGGTTTGTAAAAGGCAGATCATGTCTCCTAAACCTGATAGACTTCTTTGAAGCGGTCACCAAAGCCATAGATGAGGGTAAGTTGATTCACACAGCCTATCTAGATCTCGCCAAGGCTTTCAACACCATCCCCCACTCTGGAATTATAGATAAACTCACTAAACTAGATATAAATCCCTATGTCACAAGATGGGTTGCCAACTGGCTCACTGACAGAACCCACACTGTGAAAGTAGCAGACTCCAAATCTGACTTTAGACCAGTGACAAGTGGAGGACCACAGGGTTCAGTCCTGGGTCCTCTCCTGTTTGGTATCTACTTCTCTTAAGTACAGGCGAACACAGAAGGTCTTTGGCTAACAAAGAACGCAGATGACTGTAAACTAGGAGCCATAATCGAAACTCCTAATGATATGGACATCCTACAAAAGGGCCTCACTGAGACAGATGCCTGGTGTCAAAGCCATGGCCTCAAGCTCAATGCCAAAAAGTGCATTGTCATCCCTTTTGGTAAAACTCTGTACCCATAAACTACCACATAGGTGGTAGTCTACTTAACACCGAAAGTGTGATAAGAGACCTTGGGACACAGGTGGACAGTAGTCTCTCCTTTGATAATCACATCGCCACAGTAGTCAGGAAATCCTATGTGGCACACCTCATCACTAAAGGTTTCTCATCCAGGAAAAAAAGAGGTCATTGTTCCCCTCTACTATAGAGTACATTACATTATAGAGTACAGCACCCCTTTTGGTATGTATATCACAAGACATCTACAACAACTGGAAAGGCCACAGAAATACCTCACAAAGAGGATTACCGGCCTCAAACAGATGCCCTGTGCAGACCATCTCAAAAAACTCCAGCTTTACTCCGTCGCATATCACCTACTCAGTGGCGATCTCTGCCTAACATACAAAGCTATGTCAAACCCAGAGATGATGGATATGCTCCACTTAAAGAAATCCCAATCCCTCCAATCTACACGCTCTAGGGACTTAAACCTTGTCACCACAATAAACAGAACATGCTGGAGGGATAGATTCCTGTCCCAGAGACTTCCCATACTCTGGAACAAACTACTTATCCATATCAAACAAAGCTCCTCATTAGCACTTTTCAAGAAAAATCTTAATGATTGGATGGGAGATAGGAAATTCACCCCAGGGATCACTTCTGTGGTTCTGCTCAACATGGGCACAGGAAAATAATTTTCTTGGGTGGCGAAAGCCAGGGTACCTTTTTTGTTAGACTTATATGGGCCCTAGGGCCTATAGCCTAGTACCTATCTATGAACCTATGAACCTATATGTATTATATGTATGTATATATATATATATATATATATATATATATATATATATATATATATATATATATATATTTATATATATATGGATCTAGAACTGTTGAATGAAAGTTCAACAGTCCGAATCTAAAATCACCGAACGCACTTTAACGAAATTGCTTTTACCAAAAAAGCACTGTTGTCAAAGTGCATCAAAAAAAAAAAAAAGGAAAAACAACAAAAAAGTGTTTATTCAGGGGGGGCTACACTGCCCTGCACCCCCCCACATCCCCCCTACTTTAATATTCTCACTCCGAGATTGCATTACAGTGGGGAAAAGGAAATAATTCCATTACCCGCACCGTAATACGATCTCCACAACAGTCATTCCCCCATGACTCCCTCTGGCTGCAGGCATACATACGCAAAAGTACTTTTTCGGTTAAAAACACTTTTGCGTAAGTATGTTCGGCCATTACGCCTTCAGTGAAAAGCACCATCGAGAAGCAGTCCGAGACCCATATATATATATATATATATATATATATATATATAATATATATATATATATATATACATGTATATATATATATATATATATATATATATATATATATATATATATGTATATATAAATATATGCATATATATATATATATATATATATATATAATATATATATAAATATATATATATATATATGGTTCTACCTGACTTCGACAGCGCAGAAGACCGACAGAATTGAGCTCCAGAAGATCGAAGCGAAGAAGACCGGCGAATCGCGGTTGCAGAACATCGACAATGCAGAAGACCGACACGACGGATGACAACACCAACGCCGAGGATGCCGACATGGGGAAAGGCTGTGTGAGTATGCGGTAGTGACGTTAGGGTGCGAGGCAGGTAAGTGTGGAGATTGACGGTCTGTGGGGATAGGGTGGGTTAAGTGAGTTAGGGTTAGGGAGGCGATAGGGGTGGGTTAAGTGAGTTAGGGTTAGGGAGGCGATAGGGGTGGGTTAAGTGAGTTAGGGTTAGGGAGCGATAGGGGTGGGTTAAGTGAGTTAGGGTTAGGGAGCGATAGGGGCGGGTTAAGTGAGTTAGGGTTAGGGAGCGGTAGTTAAGTGCGATAGTGACGGACCTTAGGGTTAGGGTAAGGTTTAGTGTGGGCTTGTAAGGATTTTGGTGTGCTTGTGTTGTGTGTGGTTTGTGGAATGGGGATGTGTTTTGTTTTCAATTGTTATTGTGGTGTGTGCAGTGTATGGGGTTTCGTGTTTGTGTACCGTCGGTTATTTCGTTGTCGGTTATGTGTGGTTTCGTGTTTATGGACTGTCGAATATGTGGTGTCGGTGATGTGGTTGTCGGTGTTGTGTGGTTTCGACTATGTCAGGTAGAACCATATATATATATATATATATATATATATATACACACACACACACACACACACACACATACATATATATGCATATATGTATATATATATATATGTATATATATATATATATATATATATATATATATATATATATATATATATATATATAGGTATTGGAGTTGTAAGTCAGATCCACACTCGAACCTCTTACTGCAACAAATCTGTCCAAAGGCTGTCAAAATGGGGGTCAATGGGCCCAAACTAGGGACCTCTTTTAAATATTGCCCTCATCCCTCTCTCTCCAGCAGCAACTGTTCTGCCTTGCAGCAAAATAATCAGTCCTGCCTGTTAAAGGCAGCAGAAAGCACCCCTGCACTACCAGCCTATAACTCATTTCACACCTTTTGGCCCCTGAACTTGGACTGAAGCTCCAAAGGTGGTGGTATTTTCATATTCATAAAGGATGTTCACACCTCCAGACTGATAGCCCAACATAATGCATCACAGATACTGCAGGTGTAGCTAACATTGGGTTAGACCGTCATTCAGGTCATAGCCTGCTATAGATCCCCAACCATGTCCCAAGACTCACACTCCATGTTCCTAATCACACTGGAGAATATTAGTGTCCAACCTAGCACTCTCATACTGGTTGACTGCAACTACCCCACCATTAACTGGGAAAGCTACTCATGTACCAATGCCAACATTTCCTGGAATTCATTAATTCCAATGTCCTGGACCAGCTTGTTCATACATGCACTACAGATAGCAACATCATTGACCTGGTCATCACTAACATGGGAACCTGTTGCTGTATACTAATAGTCAGCTACTCCCTTGTTAGATCTGACCACAAAGTAATCACCCTGGAAATCCACATCCATCCCACCCCCCACTCCCACCCTGCAAAGGTAACCAACATGAAAAGCCTTTCCAAAGCTAACTTTGGCCTACTAAAAACAGAGGTTGTTAACCTCATGGCAGCCATGTAAATGGAGACTAGTTGCATGACTGCCGAATCAGACACCAATGCACTATGAACACGTATACAAATGCATGGATTCTGCCATACCCAATAGAACCAAGATACTCTCCTCCAAAAAAAGGAAGCCAATCTGGTGGTCCCCTGACATAACGAAGCCCTACAAAAGAAGAAGGAAACTGATACAGAATAAGGTGAAGTCCCAATACTGGAAAAAAACCTTATCAGTCTCATCAAAAAGTTGAGATCCCTCATCAAATACTCTAAAGCTAGCTGTGAAAACAGAATTGCAGCACGTAGTAAAGACAACCACAAGGCCTTCTATAGTTATGTAAAGAATCTCCATGGAAATACCAAGATTTGCTCTGAGCTACTGCACAAAGGTACCTCCTATACTGAGCCAACAGATATTGCCAATATACTAACTGACAAATTCAATACCAACTTTACCCCTCTCTCCTCCCCAAAGACCAATCGCGATACCAGTACACTGCTATGCACCCAGTATTACTGCTTGCACAGGTTAAAACACCACTGTCCAAGGCCAAGAATACAGCTTCTATGGGAACTGACAATATCCCTTGCTGTGTTCTACATGACCTACAGAATGAACTGGCACCTCATCTGTGTGCCCTGTTCAATCACATCCTCACCTCAGGCTTTGTCCCTACTGAATTGTGCACTGCTACAGTCACCCCTCCCCACAAAGGAGGAATAACTACAGATCCTGGGAGCAGTCACAAGTGGAGTCCCACAGGGTTCAGTACTGAGTCCTCTCCTGTTTGGTATCTACTTCTCTGAACTCCATGCCAACAAGAAGGGACTCTGGCTGACAAAGTTTGCAGACAATTGCAAGTTGGGAGCTATGATTAACTACCCAAGTGATGTTGGCATCCTACAGAAAGGCCTCACTGAGACCAACGACTGGTGTCAGACCCATGGCCTTAAGGTCAATGTCAAAAAATGTGTTGTCATCCCCTCTGGAAAAAAAACATGTTCCTATGAATTACCACATTAAAGGTAGCCCCTGAACACAGAAGGCATTATAAGAGATCTGGGAACACAGGCTGACAGCAACCTCTCTTTGGACCACCACATTGCCACTGCGGTCAGAAAGTCCTTCGATGTAGCACATCTCATTACTAATGCTTTTGCATCCAGGAAGGAAGAGGTCATTGTCCCCCTGTACTCTTCTTGACAGAGTGACACAGTTTGTTTCAGCATACATAATCTGATGGATGTAAGGTCTGAAAATGAAATGTATGTCATTTACTGACAAAAATCATCATATCACCACAGTGATTTACCAGAGAAATGAGAATAATTTGTTAAACAGATCAGAAATATGAGCAATAAACCTGGACACATCCGGAAACAATCCAGCCAGTTGAGTGGTATGCTCAGAATCCCTTACTGCAATGAATCTGGACCAAGGCTGACAAAGTGGTGGGTGGAAGCCATGAAAATAGGAATGTATCTGAAATACTGGTGTAGATAAGCTGATAAAGTTGCTGCAGTAACACCCCCTGTCTGCTCTAATATATTTAGTGAAATAGCACAAGAAATTGAAATAGCAAATCTGCTATGGGTAATTACACATATATTTGCAAATATATCAGGCACTACAGGGATGTAGGTTCATAGGTTCATAGGTTTATACTAGGCTATCTGCCCTAAGGCATTTATAAGCCTAGCCCAAAGTTTTGTGGCTTACACCACCCTTATGTTAAAAAATACTGTGCCCATTAGTTTGTTGTGCCTCTGTCCAGCAGTGACACAGAGATGATTCCTGGGGTAAACCTACGATCTCCCATCCACCGGTCAAGATTTCTCTTGAACAGAGCCAGCGAGGTGCTCTGCCTCACATGGACTGGGATTTTATTCCATAGCATAGGGAGTCTCTGGGTTACAAATCTATCCCTCCAGCATGTCCTGTTTATATCCGTGCTAAGGTTTAAGTCGCTTGCTCTAGTGGATCTGGTAGATTTGGATTTTTTGAGGTGGAGCATGTCCATTAATTCCGGGTTGGACATGGCCTTGTATGTCAGGCACAGGTCACCTCTGAGCAGACGGTATGCGACTGAATAGAGCTGGAGTTTCTTCAGTCTGGCAGCATATGACAGATTTTGAAGTCCCTTTATCCTTTCGGTAAGGAACTTTTGGGGTCTCTCCAATTGCTGCAGGTGTCGGGTGAGATACATCCCGAATGGGGCATTGTACTCGATCATTGGTCTGATAAGTGAAGAGTACAGGGGAACAATGACCTCACTTGATCTGGATGTGAATCCCTTCATGATCAGGTGGGCAATGTAGAAGGTCTTTCTAACCACTTTAGCAATGTGAGTGTCAAAAGAAAGGCCACTGTCAACCTGGATCCCCAGGTCCCTGATAACCTCTTCTGTGCTTAGTGGATTGCCACCTATATGGTAGCTTGGGGTTACCTTGTTTTTCCCGAAGGTATGACTATACATTTTTGGCATTTAACTTCAGGCCATGGCTCTGGCACCAGCTATCAGTTTCCGTGAGACCCTCTGAAGGATATCTGTGTCCGATGTACTTTCCACTATGGCACCCAGTTTGCAGTCATCTGCAAACTTTGTCAGCCATAGTCCTCCTATGTTTGCCTGTACTTCTGAGAAGTAGATACCGAACAACAGGGGCCAAGGACTGAGCCCTGTGGGACACCACTTGTGACCAGCTTGGAGTCTGACATGGCGCCAGCAACTCTAACCCTGTGGGTTCTGTCCTTTAGCCAGTTTGCAACCCATCTTGTGACATATGGGTTTACATTTAAGCTGGTAAGTTTCTCTATAATACCCGAGTGGGGTATTGTGTCAGCTTTGCAAGGTCAAGGTAGGCTGTATGGACTGCCTTTCCTCATCAATGGCCTTGGTGACTGTTTCGAAGAAGTCGACCAAGTTCAAAAGGCATGATCTGCCCTTGACAAAGCCAAACTGGGTCGGGTCCAATGTCTGCAAGTCCCCTATGTCTTTGTTTATGAGTTCCATTATGATCCTCTCCATAGCTTTGCAGACCAGGCTTGTTAAGCTTATGGGGCGGTAATTACCAGGGTCCGTAGAGGCACCGCCTTTCTGGAGTGGGACCACAGTTGCCGTACGCCACTCCTTGGGCACGTATCCTGTGGTAAGGCTAAGATTAAACAGCTGCCTTATGTGCGGGTTTAGTTCCTCATTGAGTTTGTGTAGCACACAGCTGGGGACACCATCCGGTCCCATTGATGCTGTGTTTTTAGCTTTAGAGAGAGCAGCTTTCACCTGCGCATCTGAGATATCTGGGAGGCTACACTCCACTGGGATAGTTATCTCTCCTTTTGGGGGGGAGAGGGGGTTGAAGTTTGCACTGAACCTGTCTGCCAGCATGTTGGCAATGTCTGTGGGTTCAGTGATTTTTGTATCATTTTGGACTAATTCTGAGCATATCTGGGAGTTTCCACCCAGGTTTCTAACATAGCTGAAGAAGGCCTTATGATTGTCTTTTGAATCTATGGCAATTTTTCTCTCAAAGTTGGCCTTGGATGATTTTATGAGTGCTCGTATTTTTTTACTAATAATGATCAAGGGTGTCTTCTCTTTTATGGATTTTGCTCTATCATGTAACAGCTTTATCCTCTTATTGTAAAGTTTGTTTATGGCTGGGGTCCACCAGACTGGACGTTTGCCCTTGGTGGAAAGAGTCTTGGTTTTATTAGGGATTGCCTGATCCATGCAGTCCTGGAGGTGTTCATAGAAGGCATTTGTAAGGGCTTCCGCAGCTTGGGTTGTGGTTTCCACTGGCTCGGGGGCCTTGAAGGATTCCACACCAGTCTTGAGTAGTGTGAAGTTTGCTTTAGAGAAGTTCTTCACTGTGGTCTTTTTTGTTTGGGGTGGGGGCAGGATGTGGATTTCCAGTGAGATTAGTTTATGATCTGATCTCACCAATGAGGGATATACTTCCGGTGTGGAGCAATTTGTCCCCATGTTTGTGATGATGAGATCTAGTATATTTTCTCCTCTTGTGGGAACAGTGACTAGTTGTTCCATGGCATTTGAATTTATGAACTCCAGGAACCTTTGGGCTAGAAAGTTGGGGCTTGAGTAATGTTTCCAGTCTATATTCGGGTAGTTAAGGTCACCCAATATAATGGTGTTTGGAGATACATTTATACCCTCCAGTGTCTTCAGGAAGGCTGTGTGGGGTTCCTGAGTTTGAGAGGGTGGCCTGTAGCATGCTACAAATTGTAGAGCAGTTTTGCCTATGGTTAATTGCACCTGGATGGTTTCCAATGCTTCGTGCGTTGTCACCAACCTGGAGGCGTGGGTATCCTTGATGAATATGGATACACCCCCTCCTTTTGTGGTGTGGTCCAGGTTTTGGGGCCGGAACGCATGATATGAGGTCAAACCTGATAGTGCCGGGGTGCTCTCAGGAGCCTTGAACCAGGTTTCAGTCACAGCACAGACATCGATGTTCTCCATACTGAGAAGGGCCTCGAGTGCGTGCATTTTGAGATTTAGACTTATGGCATTGAGCAGCATTACCCTTAGTTTCTTCCCATTTTTGTTTTCTAGGGTGGTAGGTTTAGAATTTGAGCCTTGCCCAAAAAAGGCACTAATGGCACTGAAAAACAGACACCAGTGTGAAAGTGCATACCCACAACAAATATCACCACAGTCACAGTCACATACTGGTAAGCCAAGTGAACGGTACAGTATACGGACTGTGTGAACAAATACATCAGTGTTTGCCACTCACACACCAGCCCTACACATACTGGCCCAATTCTCAGTGCAGTCTGAATCCTGACCATGATACAGGACATATCTCAGTCTGCCCTTACAAATACATACAGCCAACAGACCAGCAGAAACTGGACCAGCATGCACAGTTAGATAAAAAGGAGTCATAACACTTGCATCTGCCCCCTCCATACACAGCCCAAATAACATCTACACATGACATGTACACAATCCTGACAGTCTTTTAACAATGGCCAGGCATACACAGACCTCTCAAATGTACAGTTCACCTCAAAATGTACAGGCTCAGGACTCATATCTATGGCCTCTTTTCTGACATGTGTGTGGGTCTACTACATCACTGGGATGGTAGCAGGAATGAAGGGAAGAAATAATGATACTAAATACTTCTGAGCCTCATATTGCATGACATCTGGACAAAGCCTGACATAATTTGGGGACAGAGGCACAAACACAGGGGTAGATTGGGCATATTGCTGACATAAACTGAGACAGTTGCTGATGTTACTTGATTTGTTGTAACATATCCTTTATGAGGAATATGAAATCAGTAATACCAATAGATGTGAGTATTTACTGACTGCATTCCCCATAGTCCCCGACTGATTTTCCAAGGACAATAACTGTCTGGGGAACAGACAAAAACGTAACTTGCAAACATGTGGCCAGTCTGTGGACAGTATGCCAGTGGAGAGGTATGTCAGAGACATATCACTGTCAGACATGCAGTCACTCACTAAATGCATGTCCACACAAATCGTGTCAATCTATCAACCCACCATGTGTATAACAGCACTGATGACATAGAATCTGTTCACAATTCTGGAGATATGTCCCCCATGTTGTTGGGCTGTCCCCAAATGTCCTGTCTTGTGAAGTATTCCCACCTACTGTATATGAATCTATAGCCCATCACCTCTGTACTGTCCCTCACACAGGCAAGGAAAAGGGGCAAGTCCACATGAAGGATGTCCCATATGTTGGAACTAGCAGCAGTGTCCAGGCCCACAGCGCAATAATATGTGGGCACCTACATAGTTGTATGACCTTAGCAATACCTGACATCTGCACATCTGCACAGAGGACAGATAGAAAGCATATAGCAAATAGGTCATGCATTAGGATGAATGTTTTGAAGGACAGAAGTCTGAAACTAAAATGTATGTCATTACTACACGACAGCAGTCCTCAATGACATGGCCAAAAGACATAGTATTCTACAGTTAATGTAATAATATCATATTAATATCCAATAGGAGATACATAAAAAATACATCTCAAACGCCAAGAACAAGATAGTGTAGTACTCAGAGTTCCAGCTTTGCATGCAGGGTACACGGTTCAAGTACTAGAATCTGCAATCTAATTTCACATGGAAAAGCACTGTCAAAAGTACTAATTTAATAATACAATATGTGTTAAATTATTTTTGTCAACCAGTGCACTGTAGCTGGTGTAACATGCCAGTGTGAGTGCATAAAACATGTGATACTACCTATGTATAAAAAAAAGAGAAAAAAATGTGATAATACCCATGTATACCCGTGTCCAATACAGTATAGTCACACCCATTGCTACTGCAATGACAGCACATAGAAGCATGTTATGTACAGGAAATTAAATACACTTATTAAATGATATCATTACTCTGCTATTTTATAAGACTGGAATATGAGCAATGGTTACCAGGGCTGAGCTATGCTGAGCAGGTTTAAGCACTGCTTAAATGTGAATGCTAACCAGATCTGTGCACTGGTAAGCATCACTAAGTGAAGCCTACACAGTGTAAACACATATTAATTTAACCATGTATTAGCATTGCTTACCATCGTGCAAACCTGTGCAAATCCACTTAAAGCCACTCAAAACTGCCTTAATCACTGTGTATCCAACAGCCCTTGTTCTGCCTAGCAACAAACTAAGCAGCCCTTGCAGGTCTTGAACCTAGGACCCTGCACACCATAGTTACAGCACTGTCAAACACCACTGACATATCCATATGCTATCTATGCATATAACTATGATACACAATTTGTCTTGTAAATATAAGAGAACTATACAGACCATGTGCAGATAAAGTACTATTGCAGAAGTGTGTGTTGAAATGCAAGTGATATAGTAAGTTCATACCATTCATCTGTACAGTCTTATAAGCACGTGTGCCTGATATCTGTAGTCACTTACACAGAGCTGTGTTATGTTAGGCATACCATTGTCAAGTCTGTTAACAATGACACCGTCACATGATATCCTAGATATGAATGTGGGACATCCTCCAGGTTAGTAGTGTGATAGCAAAGACTACTGTGCAATCAACTAACTTATATATATATATATATATATATATATATATATATATATATATATATATAGGTTCATAGGTTGGCACTAGGCTATCGGCCCTAGGGCCTATATAATCCTAGCCATAACAATTCCCTGGCTATTTCTTCCCACACTATTTACTTCCTGGACCCCTGTCTAGCAGGGCAACTGACATGATCCCCGGGGTGAATTTCTTTCTCCCATCCAATCATCATGGTTCCTTTTGAAGAGGGCCAAAGAGGTGCTTGACATGTATGAGCAGTCTATTCCAGAGTCTGGGAGTCTCTGGGTCAGGAACCTATCCCTCCAGCATGTTTTGTTTATTGTGATGACAAGGTTTAGATCCCTGGAGCGTGTGGCTCTGAGGGATTGGGATTTCTTTAAGAGTAGCATGTCCAACAGCTCTGGGTTTGACATGGCCTTGTATGTTAAGCAGAGATCACCTCTGAGTAGATGATATGTGACAGATATAGCTGGAGTATATATGGAAATAAGTTGTGCATATTCTACTTGTAATATCAGTTTCAGTGCATACAACAGACATAAATGTTTACAGGTACTAGTTGTTGCATTGCCATGACAATGATATGGGTAGTAGAATAGGCATGATTATCATGTTGTAACTGGAGAAGTGTGCAACTGTGTTATGACCCCTGCCCATGCCTAGCACAAACAGTTATCTGAACACCTAAATACAATGGATATCAAAAGTATACACACCCCTGTTGAAATGTCAGGTTTGTCTACTATACACAAATGGAACCACAGAAAATCTTTCCAAAATGTTTCACACCTTGAATGTGACCCATAACATGTACTATTCTATTGACAAACAAACAAATCTGTTAGGAGTGAAAATATAAAACATTAAAAACCTACTATAAACTGGTTGCATCCATGTGCACACACATAAACCACTACTTGGCTGATGCACCTCCTGCAGTAATCACAGCATTCTCTCTTTGGTTACACACATGGCGTCACTTAGCAAGGTTCTGATTAAGTCCAAATGTTAAACTGTCCTAGTAGGATATATTTGACATTCAGTCAGTTGCCTGCTACAGCAATAGACATGTTTGGCAGAGAGCTTACAAAGCATTGAAGGGATCTCATTGTGGAAAGTTATCAGTCAGGAGTAGAGTAGAAAAAGTGTCCACAACATTGGATATAAAAATGGAATACAGTGCAGACAGTCATCAGACAGTGGAGAAGATACAGGACAACAGTGACACTGCAAACACCTGGACATCCAACCAAAATGCATGACATGACAAGATAACAACTGTACATGGAGGCTGCCAGGGGACCTACAGCAATACTAAATGAGCTGCAGGAATGCTTGCCAAGTACTGGGTGTGTACCACATGTAACAACAATCTTCTGTATTTCCCATACATCTGCCCTATGTGGTAGGGTTGCTAGATGGAAGCCTTTTCCTACACAGAAAAAATATCCAGGGCTGGACAAACATTGCCACACAGTACGTCAAGTCTCCAAAAAGCATGTTGGACAATGTGTCATGGTCTGATGACACCAAGGTGGAGCATGTGGCCCATAATTCCAAGAAGTATGTTTGGCACAACACAACACTTTGCATTACCAGAAGAACACCTCCCCCCTGGTGAAGCATGGTGGTGGTAGTATCATGCTGTGGGGTTGCTTTTCAAAAGCTGGAACTGGGCCTCTACTCAAGATGGAGGGAAGTATGAACAGTTGCAAATACCAACCATTTTCATCCCCAAACCTTCATCATCTGCTATAATGCTGAAGATGCTCAAGCATACATCCAAATCGACAAAAGAATGGCTTCACGAGATAGAAATTACAGTTTGGGAAAGTGCCGGCCAATGGCCATACCTACATCCAATAGAAAATCTGTGGGTTGCCCTGAATAGAGCTGTGCAAAAGAGGTGCCCTCACAAATTGACATATTTGTAGCACTGTTGCAAGGAAGACTGGGCAACTATTACCAAGCAAAGATGTGGCATGATGATAGACTCCAACCTAAGATGACTGAATGTTGTCATTATCTCAACAGGTGCTTCCACAAAGTATCGGTTTAAGGGTGTGCACACTCCTGCAACCAGCTTATTGTACTGATTTCAATTTGCATATGTTTTCCCACAACAGATTGTTACATTTTCAATGGAATTGTAAAGGCTATAGGTCACATTAAAGGTGGGAATTGCTTTGAAATGAGTTATTGTGGTGTTAAGTTACAATAGCACAAAAGACCAGGCATTGTAGCAGGGGTTTGTACACTTTTATATCCACTGTAACTGTATGGACTCAGCAATACCTGACCTGTAAAACTTGCCTCCATCAAGGTAGAGTACTCCCCTTTGGTGGACAGCAGCAATACACAAACCACATAATAGGTTACTATATTGTTGTACAGGGCCACATTCATGCAGACAACAACTTGGAAGCATGTCCACCTCTATCTGAACAAGCATGTAAAGTCACAGGTGATTCCATGTAAGGCTAACTATGTGTACATATCAGATATATCCAAACTGCTAAGACCAGTCACAAGGGTGTCTCCACATATGTTGTCAGTCTCAGAGGCAACAACACAATTCACCCTGTACTGGTGTGAAATCACACCTCATACACACATGCCATGGCTATATGCTACCTGGATCCAACAGGTTAGGTGTGAACATCACCCCCATCCCCCATCCCTATAAGGAGATATACACATCAAACGCACCCCTCCCCTCATCAATGGTGAGCAAGTACATATTGCCTACTGAACGGTAACAACAGCAAGTCTCCATGGGGCTTGATAACGTCCCTGTCTGCATCTTACATGAACTCGGGCAAGGGCTCACAGTTCCATCACACACTGTAATCAAACACAGCTTCGGCAACATCCACACCACATCCACATGGAAGATGGCCACTGTCATCCCTCTACACAGAAATGAATGGGGAATAGAGATTTATGCAATTAACTGTCCATCATTGGGTGGAATACGACACTTCAGGGTCAGGAGTGCAATGCAAACTAATAGTGTGCTGATGGATTACAGGGGTATGGTGTAGGTGTGAGTGCCAGCAACAAATATCCACTGTTGATGTGCAATTTCTGTCCATACTGTTGACAGCTGTATGAGGTGCTATGATGTGTTTTACTGCTTATGCCTTCCAGGTGGGATGTAGCATGCCAGAAATCCACCATACAATGCGGCAGAAACATCTGCGATAATTGACATTATCACCAACCATTATGATGTAATGTTTGGCTGTGATCAGGAACATCTGCGGGAGTGGACCGCACAGTGGAATGACCTAGTCCACAGGGTAAACAATGTCGGCCTGCACACAAGAACATATGAGCAGGTCCGGTATTGTGCTGCTGACCTCATATGTAATGCCCAGTGAAGGGCGGCTGCCATAGGCAGAGCAGGGACAGCCATAGGTGGAGGCCCAGTAATGCAGGCCCCACTGACACCCACCAAACTGCTCCTTGCCAACCTTGGTGCACACACTCGAGACCCACAACATCTTGCTAAATCCAGCATTGTGGATGTGGGTGCCCCCCCCACACACAATGGATGAGGAGCATGCAGGTAAGGCCCTAGCACACATTAGTGGAGTACTTTAGCATACATAATCGTATCTGTAGAATATCTACATGCATATGTCAGATAACATAGTAGTTGTGGAAGGGGTTTGGTATTGCACATAAGTGCACATCTATGGTGCTGGGCAGCATATTTCATAGTATTGGGGCTTGTATCTGTAGAGTATCTACATGCATATGTCAGATGAGATAGTAGTTGTGGATGGTGTTTGGTATTGCACATAAGTGCACATCTATGGTGCTGGGCAGCATATTTCGTAGTACTGGCGCTTGTACTGTTAATCTGCAAAAATGCTACTTCCCCCCTGAACCAAGGCCACATGTGAGTCTGCTGACTGTACTTCTCTCCCATACCTATTTAGCTCCCTCTGGTCTACAAGTGGGACAGCAGCCTGTAGCTGGTGAGTATATAATTGTTTTGTTGTGCTTTGCCAGTACACACCTAGCCATATTGCTTCATGTTCATGTACACTTGTGGTGGTGTTAACTGTAGTGCATCACAGTGTTCACCACGGGGGCCTATCTGAAGGGTTATATAACATTCCTGCAACATATCTCACAGCCTGTCAGTGCAAGACATCTGGACAGAGGCCAACAAACTGGGAGGACAAATGGGCTATGGTAGGGACATGTATGACACATTAATCCTATACAGTGGATACCACAGTGTACACACCTCTGTCAAGATACAAAGTGTTTCTGATATATACAATGAAACATCACAATATCACATTACACACATTTTCCAACCTGTAATGTGACCATAACATGAACAATTAGGGTCATAGGTTCATAGGTAGGTACTAGGCTATCTGCCCGAAGGCATTTATAAGCCTAGCCGGAATGTGTTGGCTTTCGCCGTTCCCTTAGATTAGTTCCCTGTGCCTCTGTCCAGCACAGCCACTGAAGTGATCCCTGGGTAAACTTTCTGTGTCCCATCCACTCGTCAAGGTTTCTCTTGAAGAGGGTTAGTGAGGAGCTCTTCCTAATGTAGATTGGAATCTTGTTCCAGAGCAAGGAAAGTCTCTGGGACAAGAATCTATCCCTCCAGCATGTCCTATTTATTGTTGTGGTGAGGTTTAGATCCCTGGAGCATGTGGCTCAAGGGTATATGGTTTTCTTTAGGTGGAGCATGTCCATCAATTCTGGGTGGACATGGCCTTGTATGTCAGGCAGAGATCACCTCTGAGTAGGCTGTATGCAACCGATTATAGCTGGAGTTTCTTCAGTCGAGCTACATAGGGCATCTGCTTGAGGCCAGTAATCCTCTTGGTGAGGTACTTCTGTGGTCTTTCCAGTTGTTGCAGGTGTCTTGTAAGGTACATCCCAAATAAGGCATTGCACTCTATGATGGGTATGATGAGTGATGCGTAGAGGGGCCCAATGACCTCTTTCGATCTGGATGCAAACCCTTTTGTGATTAGGTGGGCCACATAGAAGGATTTGCTAACTACTTTGGCAATGTGATTATCAAAGGAGAGGTTACTATCTACTTGGGTCCCCAGATCCCTTATTATGTCTTCCGTATTTAGGGGGCTACCACCTATGTGGTAGTTTGTGGGCACTTTGTTTTTTCCAAAGGGGATGACTATGCTCTTTTTGGCATTTAGCTTGAGGCCATGGTTTAGACACCAGGTATCTGTCTCAGTGAGACCCTTTTGTAGGATGTCTGTGTCAGCCGGAGAGTCAATTATAGCCCCTAGTTTGCAGTCATCTGCGAATTTGGTCAGCCATAGTCCTCCTGTGCTTGTCTGTACCTCTGAGAAGTATATGCCAAACAGGAGGGGTCCTAGGACTGAGCCCTGGGGAAGGCCGCTTTCAATCGGTTTAGAGTCAGACCTAGCTCCCGCAACTCTTACCATGTGGGTTCTGTCCGTGAGCCAGTTGGCAACCCATCTCATGATGTAGAGGTTTATGTTCAGGCTGGTGAGCTTGTCTATAATACCTGAGTGGGGAATGGTATCGAAGGCCTTTGCAAGGTCTAGGTAGGCTGTGTGGACAACCTTTCCCTCATCTATAGCCTTGATAACTGTGTCAAAGAAGTCCACCAGGTTTAGGAGGCATGATCTGCCCTTAACAAAGCCAAACTGGGTAGAGTCCAGTGTTTGGAGGTTTCCAATGTCTCTGCTAATGAGATCCATGATGATGCTCTCCATAGCTTTGCAGACCAAGCTAGTCAGGCTTATAAGGTGATAGTTCCCGAGGTCCATTGGGGCTCCACCTTTGTGCAGTGGAATAACTGTTGCTGTGCACCAGTCTGTGGGCATGTAGCCTGTGGAGAGGCTGAGTTTAAATGGTGTGTTTAGGTGAGGGGTTAGTTCATCTTTGAGCTCATGTAGGATGCAGCCTGGGACACTGTCCAGTCCAACTGATGCTGTGTTTTTTGGCTTTGGTGAGGGCTGTTTTAACCTGAGTGTCTGTGATTTCAGGGGCACTAAATTCTTCTGGTATAGTTATGGGCTCTTTTGGGGGTGAAGTTTGCACTAAACCTGTCTGCCCAGATGTTGGCTATATCGGTCGGTTCAGTGTATTTTGTGCCATTCTGCAATAACTCTGAGCAGATCTGAGAATTGTCACTTAGATTCTTGACATAGCTAAAGAATGCTTTGTGGTTATCTTTGTAGTCCATTGCAGTTTTTCTTTCGAAGCTAGCCTTGGATGATTTTATGAATGAACATAGTTTCTTGCTGATACTGATCAGGGATGTCTTCCCTTCTTGGGATTTTACTCTTTTCTGTACTAGTTTCCTCCTTCTATTGTATAGCTTGTTTATGGCAGCAGTCCATCAGACTTGTTTCCTTTTCTTGGAGGAGTGAGTCTTGGTTTTGTTTGGGATAGCACGATCCATGCATTCTTGTAGGTGCCCATAGAGTGCATTAGTAAAGAATTTTGCAGCTTGGACAGTGTTATCCTTTAGCATAGTGGCTTTGAAACTTCCCACCTCGGTCTTAAGTAACATGAAGTTTGCTTTTGAAAAGTTTTTCATGGTGGTTCCTTTGACTGGGGGTGGTGGCAGAATGTGGATATCCAGAGTGATTAGTTTATGGTCAGATCTAACCACCGAGGGGTTGACCTCTGGTGTGGAACACCGGTCGCCCATGTTGGTGATGACCAGGTCCAATATGTTGCCATCTCTGGTGGGGGTGTTGACCAGTTGATCCAGGGCATTTGAGTTTATAAATTCTAGGAAATGTTGAGCAAGGGAGATTGTACTTGAGTAGTTCTCCCAGTTAATGTTTCGGTAATTGAAATCACCCAATATCAGGGTGTTTGGTAGGACCTTTGTGTTTCCCAGTGTTTCCAGGAATGCAGAGTGGGGGTCCTGGGACATGGTGGGTGATCTGTAGCAAGCTATAATTTGAATAGCAGTTTTGCCCGTTGTTAGTTGCACGTGGATGATCTCTGAAGCATCATGCTGTGCCACTAACCTGATGGTGTGGGTATCCTTGATGAATATGGATACTCCCCCGCCTTTTGTATTTCGGTCTGGGTTTTGTGGCCGAAATGTATGGCATGAGTTGTAGCCTGGTAGTGCTGGGGTGCTCTCTGGAGCCTTCAACCAGGTTTCTGTTACTGCACATATATTGATTTTCTCCATACTGAGGAGTGCCTCGAGTGCGTGCCTTTTTATGGTTTAGACTTCTGGCATTGAGTAGCATTACCCTCAGTTTTTTGTTACTTGTGCTATTTATGGTGGTGGGTTTGTCTTTTGAGCCCTGCCTAAAAAAGGCACTATGAGGGTGTCAAGAGCCTTGGCCAGTATTCAAAAGCCTAAGGGTGACAGGTGCAAGCCATCTCTAGCGAAGCAGCATGGCTTGTTGAGCATATCATCCCAGGCTATCAGACACTGGATCTCCTTTGAATGACACCAGAAGCTTAGCCAATTGTTGAAATTGATAATTTTTTCTCTATACCATGGTATCATTCTTGGTGAGGGCAGGATGCTACTCAGAGTCAGGATTGTACCAGCTACATGATCAGAGAGCTCCTCCATGTCTCTTTTTATGTAGTCCAGGGAGGTGCAGCTCAGGTCATTCACACCAACATGGACAATGACAGAGTCATATTTGTACTTGTTCTGGAGTGACCTGAGTGCTTGTGTTATGTGGTGGATCTGGCACCTGACAGGCAGCTAACAGTAACCTTTCCTTGTTCAGCCTAGTGAGTGGAGCGTCAGTGTGCCTGACTATAGAGCCACCTATTACTAGTGTGTTGGGTATGTTATTTTGCCTTAAGGGCTGTGATTGTGTGGCACACTGGTTTTGTGAAGTATGTGTGTCATGGTTTGTGTTGGGGGGGGTGGAGGTTGCTTGGATGTCTGCTTTGGAGGTTTCTGTTGCTTTTGCAGATTTTTAGTTAGAGCCTCTGAGTATGTTTTCATGTATTTATGTGTGTTTTTGCCGGTGCTGATTTCTGTGTGAGAATGGTGGTGTGATGCAAGTAATTCCCTTCTCCTCTTGACTGCCTGGTCCAGTCTTGGGTTGAGAGAGCTTAGCCTCCAGTTTGGCAGTATAATTTCAACTCTCACATGTATTAGTGTTTGGTGGAAGGAGGAGAGGGTTGTCTGTGTAAATGAGGCAATTGTAACATTGCCTCAAAATGCCCAGATTCACCAGTTGGACCAGAGAGTACACCTGAAACTGCCCTTTGGACATGCCTGGATAGGTACAGTGAACTGTTTTACTGATTGGCAGGTAAGGTCGAATAGAGAGCCTTGTCCTTCTCTACAGTATAGGGGGGGTCTAGTGCTAAGATTTATTAGTGTTTGCTATGGGTTTTGAGCAAGTGCTGGGATGAGAAGTGAATGGTTTGAGTGCTTAAGTTGAAAGTTTGTCTAGTTCCAAGGGAAAATTTGAAGAGTACACTTTATGGAGCCAAGAACAGTTATACCCTAGCAAACCAGTGCTGCCCGGTGTGCAAAATCATGCAAATGTGGGTTTTATAGCAGGGAAATGAAAGAGAGAGAAATTAGCCCAAAATAGCCAATAAACTACTAATTTCTGGGCTGAAACCACTCCTCCAGGGACAGATAGGCTGCTCAAAGCTCCCTCTCTCACAGTGAACAGAGAAACTTCCTTCTGTCCAAGTAAGGTATGGGCAAACACAGAAACTTGTAACCCAGCCCTGAATTCAGCAATAACCTGAAAACTGGACTATACTAGCTTAGAAAGGTGGGAAAACAAGTATTTTTTTTTTTTTATCTGTTTTTTTTTTCAGAAAATAAACTTGTAAAACCTAACAATATGTTAGGCCATCAAATATGGGTTATACAAACCTTACAATATGCTGGATCCATATGTGTGCACACCCCAAATAACACATTGTAGGAGAAGCTTGTGATGTACTGACAGCATTCACTCTGCTTGGGTACACACCTGCCATCAAGTACAGGGACTCAATGTAACAATGAATAACGGTCCACTATTGGAGCAGTGTATTCATGACATTTGCTCAGTTTCCTGTACCAAAAGCAGCCATGGCTTGCACACATCTTACAAAGCATCATAGGGATCTCACATTTGAAAGATATCAGTTTAACACAGCATTGCATATACCATGGAACACAGTGGAGGCAGTCATCAAAAGGTAGATGAAATAAGGGGCAACAGTGCTGTTGAAAAGAACCAGATGTCCTTCCACAACAGATGGAAGAACATGTTGAGAACTGGTCAGGGAGGCTGTCAGGAGACATGCAGCAACACTGAGGGGCTTTCAGGACTCTCTGGCATGTACTGGTTGTGTAGTACATGTGGCAACACTCACCTGGATTCTGAATAAGTCTGGCCTATGGGGTATGGTCAGTAGATAGAAGCATTTACACATGCCAAACACCATGCAGGGCTCAGTACAAGTACCAAACATAACACCAGGTCTCCAAAAAGCATGTGTTGAAATGTGAAATGATGTAATGAGACCAAGGTTCAAACTTACAGCCACTATCCCTAAAGCTACATGTGGTGCACAAGCAACAGCTCACTTCACCTGAAGACCACCATCCACATGTTAAAGCTCACCGGTGGCAGTGCCTTGCTTTGGGGTTGCTGTTCATTAGCTGGAACTAGGCCTGTAGGCACAGTGGAGGGAATTATGAACAGTTCAAATAACACTCAAGAGTGGGCCAAAGCCATCAAGCTTCTGCAAGATGGCTGAGGATGGGGAGGGGTTTCAACTTCCAACACAACAATGACCTGAAGCATACATCCAAAGCTACCTATGAATGGTTCCACCTGAATACAATCAAAGTTATGCATTGGCCAGACAAAGACCAGTCTTAACTCCAATAGTAAACCCCCAGTGTGACCTCCAATGTCTGTGCACATGAGCTGCCCTTGCCAGCTGAAAGAGTTGGGGGACCTTTGTAGGAAAGACTGTCCAAATAATGCCAAGTCAAGATGTGCCATGCTGATACTCCCCTTCCCAGGAAGAGTGACTGCTGTAGTTCACTTAACAGGTGTTTCAGAGAAACATTGGTTTAAAGGTGTCCACACCTATGCAGCCACTGTATTGTACACATCTCACTCAGTATATTTCACAACTAACACATTTGTTTGTTTCTCAGTTGGATTGCACAGGTCATGAGTCACATTTGATGTGGGTAATGTGTTTGAATGAAGTATTGTGGTCTCATTTTTATATGATACAAGATCCTGCAATGTTAACAGGGGTGTGTACACTTATCATACCCACATTAAGATTAGAAGGTTGTTGGTGTAACAGGATTTGTTTGAATATACATTCACTGCTGGAACTGAAGTCTGCAAATCAAATGTATGTCATTAATTAGTGACATCAATCCTCACATGATCCCGGTTATAGGTTCATAGGTTTGTGCCTCTCTCGAGCAGCAGTGACACTGGAGTAATCCCTGGGGTATATATATCGATCTCTCATCCATTGGTCAAGATTTCTCTTGAAAAAGGCCAGCGGTGCTCTGCCTCACATGTACCGGATTTTGTTCCACAGCATAGGGAGTCTTTGGGTGATGAATCTATCCCCACGTAATATTAATAGCCGTGTCAAGGTTTAAGTCTCCCGCCCTTGTGGCTCTGATGGATCTAGATTTTTTGAGGTGAAGCATATTCATCAAATCTGGGTTTGACATGGCCTTGTATGTTAGGCAAAGGTCACCTCTGAGCAAGCGGTAAGCGGTCAGACAAACACATATGGGTTGTGAGGAACAGGGAAAACATATGTGCCAGACATCTACACATTCTTCAATGATTTGTAAAGTTGTGAGGTATGGTCTACAGTAGTTGCCACTGTGCAATACAGGTGAACAACAATAATGTGTACATGTGTGCAGTGTGTGCTAGGGGAATGGATGTCACCCACTGGCAGTACTCATGCATCCCAGAGATGTATATTGTTAGTAACAAGGATTGAGAATGGCTGCTATGCATGATGATGAGGGCTGTGTGTCATGCATGTCACCTTTTGGGTAATGTGAGGTTTGTGTAATAAATTTGTGCCACATCACCTGTAAGTGTCTGTGTGTGTTTGTCTTTGTGCATGGCAGCCAACCATGATGTACAGGTATTAATTTACATTTATTGTCTTCTCTTCACAGGTGGAAATGGGGGTCAGGGTCCCTCCCGCTTGGGAACTGATGTCAGTGTCTCTGCAGGCTCTGACAATGATGATATATATGGTGAGGCACAGGTGAGGTTGTCAGTGGCTGAATCTGTTCCATTTGTTGGCATCCCACTGTTGTCCACCCCGTCCCCGCACACAGTCACAATGCCCGCACATACTCCATCACCAGTGGCTATAGGTGATGGACAGTTGGAGGGTGGTGGCATGTGTGGTGACTATGGCAAGTGTGTCTGTAGACACCAGCTATAGCCAGATAACAGGAGAGGTCCAACACAGGCAGACGGGCAGGGTGCTCAAAGGGGAACTGCTGCCTGTCATGTCCCTGTCACAACTGCCACAGCAAGTATCACAAGACACATGTTTCAGACCATCATGGAGGCACAGGCATGCAGTAAACATAAAACAAGAAAGCCTCTCAGGGTCGTGAATGCCACTCTTCCTGCTATGCATGACAACCTCCATGATCATGCTGATGCTCGCTGTTATTATGCTGAGGTCATGGATAGATGGTTGGGGAGATGGTGAGAATCCTCCTCTATGGATTGTCAATCCTAGAATGTGGAATGTCTGTGACTGAGCATGTGGTGGGAGTTGTCCGTTGGCCATGTGGACATAGGGCAGCAGCATGAACAGCTGTGGTTCCATGTGGCTGTGCAGCTTCTTGCTCCCATAGTGGCAGTACCAGCAGCATGACTGCAGGAGGGGTTGCTGTCCATGCCACAATGCAGCAGGCCATGGGCATGTGGTCCTGGCTGGTCCTAACAGGGATGCAGATGCAGCAGACAGCGATCACCATCGGGGAGTAGTACTGCATCTGACTTGTGCCTAGTCATGCCAGTGGATCCCCTGGCAGGCCCAGTTCCCATGTCCATGGCCAGAGAAGGTAAACTGCACACCCTGCCATGTACAGTCCGTAGCTGTCCAACATACCCTGTGTAGGGCAGCCACATGGTGTGACTGTGGGCATCCATACACACACACATCACCATCCACAGCCAGTTCAACCCCCAAGCACACACACATGACTAGACCTCTGGCAAACCCACACCACACCCTGTGCATATGATGATGCCTGTGCCACATCCCTGTCATCAATACCATCAATGCAGGGACATGCTAATATGGGTCTGATACACAGGGTGAATTTAGTACAGTTTAGCAATGTAATGCTGTGTAAAGTGTTGTCAGCCAGCATATTTAATGGTTACATGTCAGAGTGTGCAGCTGTCCAGCCATGATGCATTATTTTTGTTATTAACGCTGACAGACTGTGGTCTCCACAATGTATTCTGTTTGTCTTCTAGGTGTCTGTCAGCAGGATGTGGCCTTTCAGACATCATATACAAGTAGTTTGGCAGTGTGGTAACCCACTGAGTGTGTCATATGCAGGATACAACTGTACACAATTAACAGGTCTGTATAACAGTTTTTTGCATGTACTATGTAGCTTATAGGGCTGAGGGGTGTATACAGGTAAGTGTATGGTGGCTGACATCAGCACCTGTTGTACAGTGGACAATGGTAAGTGTAGTGGGTGGAACACACCTCAGATTTGTAAATCCCGCACATCCAGAAGGACTTGTGTTGACCCAACACACAGAATACTGCTCTCTCTCTAACACACAGACACACACACACACCCACACACACCCACACAGACACACACACACACACACACACACACACACACACACACACACACACACACACACACACACACAAACACACAAAATCACAATTGCCAGCGTTGGGTTTGAAATCCCTACTCATGTAGTTCATGGTAGTACAGTATTATGCAGTTATCACAGGTGAGACAGAGCTCATAGTGTGCTGATTTTCCAAAGGGCATGTATAGTGAGTAACAAGGTATGACAAGGGGGGTGTAGTGAGTGTGACAAGTCTCATACTAATGTCATGCAAAAGTTTCCACACTCCCAAACACTGCTATACACACCAATGCACACAATGGGTGCCAATACTGTGATTAAGAACCCTGCCTCTCTAGCTGCTCATTCCATACTGTTACATAGCTGTTCCACACAGCACAGGACTTATAGGTCTGCAGAGTGTGTGTGGATACCTCTACGGATGACGTAAAAATCAGCCCTCATACAGTGGAAAGTAGGATGTTTGCTGGGAGTACGATGGCCTACAATTGTAACACTTGGCCACCCAATGGATATATTGCTCACTCAAACACACACACTCAGGACACTGGTCTTGCACATACACACCGACACACACACACACACACACACACACACACACACACACACACACACACACACTCATTTGCCAGGACTGTGATTCACAGGATCATGTGTTCATAGGTGTGTACCAGGCTAACAGGTATGGAGCCATGACATACCTAGCCCATGGGTGTAGCCTGGCATCATGCAACCTGACATTTTTTTCCAGTGCATCTATCGACCAATGCCACTTCAGTGATGGCCACAGTGACAGTTACATTCCCCATCCACTCATCTAGATTTCTCTTGAAGAGGCCCAGTGAGGTGCTCTGACATGTATGCGACATATATTGCATTACATGTCCACTAGCTGGGTCATGTACCTGTATCCCAGCATGTTCTGTTGACTGTGTTAATGAGGTTGAGGTGTTCATAGCATGTGATGCATACAGATCAGAGTTTCACTAGATATGGCATTCCTAACCCAGCTAGCCACACATGGCATTGTCAATCAAGCATAGAGTGCCTGTAAGTAGCCAAGATGTGTCCAAGATTACTTGGAGTCATTGCACTCTGTCCATATAGGACAGTTGTTTGCAGGCTAGGGCCCTATTTGTGAGATACACTTGCAGCCTCCACAGTTGTTGCAGGAGTCTAGTGAGCTACATGGCATATGAGCATTGTACCTGCTGGTTGGCCTCATAAGGAGAGAGTACAGGAAGACATTGACCTCTTCCCTACTGGAGGACCCACCCTTACTTATAAGATATGCCACATAGAAGTGATTTCTGTCCACAGTTGCAATGTTGTTGCCATAAGAGAGGTCACTGTCAGCCTGTGTTCCCGGGCCTCTTATAAGGAGTTCTGTGTCCATTGGCCTACCAGCAATGTGTTAATTCATGGTAAACACATTGATTCCACAAGGGACAGTAACACATTTCTTTCCATTTAGCCTAAGATCAGTGTTCTGACATCAGTTGTATGTTTCAGTGGGGCCTTTATGCAGGATATCAACATGATATGGGGATGTACAAATGGCACCCACCTTGTAATTGTCTGCAAACATTGTCAGCCAGGGTCCCTTTGTGTTGTTCTGGATGTCAGAGGCATACATGACAAACATGAGGGGACCCATGACCAGACTCTGTGGTACTCCACTCGTGACTGCTTGGCAGTTTGACATGGAGTCTGCTATCTGCATACTGTGTGTCCCATGCATGAGCCAGTTTGCAACCCACCAAGTGACATAGGGGTTGATGCCTAAATGGTTGTGTTTGTCTATGATTCCTGAGTGAGGAATGGTATCACAGGATTAGAAGACCTTGGTTTTGTGTCCGTATTGTTATGTAGTTATTTCACATGGCACACAGCTTATAGGGCTATGGAGTATCCACAGCTACCACTACAGTGGTTGACAACAGTGGGCCCTGTACAGCAGACATTTGGATGTGTACAGGGTGTGGAACTTTTGTGAAACACACACAACCACAGTGGGCCCTGTACAGTGGACATTTGGATGTGTACTGGGTGTGGAAATTTTGCAAACCGCACACAATCACAGTGGGCCCTGTACAGTAGTCATTTGGATATGTACTGGGTGCAGACATTTTGCAAACCACACATAATCACAGTGGGCCCTGTACAGTGGACATTTGGATGTGTACTGAGTGTGGAAATTTTGCAAACCACACACAATCACAGTGGGCCCTGTACAGTGGACATTTGGATGTGTATTGGGTGTGGAAATTTTGCAACACACACACATACACACACACACACACACACACACACACACACACACACACACACACACACCAATATTGAGATTAAAACTCCAACCTATCTATTTATGCCTACTATAGTGTTACACAGTTATCAGATGCACCACAGTGCTTATATGATTTCACCTACTCCAAAAGTACTTCTAAGGTGAATGACATCAACAAGACTACTAAATTAGGGTGAGGGGAGGTGTGAAGGGTGGTACACAACTCAAAATAGTATAACCCACACAGTATATGATTCTTACACAAACACTTGCCAGTACTGGGATTAGAACGCCTGCCTATATAGTTATTTCTACTTACACAATTTCACCTCCTCTAAAGGTACTTGTAAGGTGAATGACATCAACAAGACTACTAAATTAGGATGATGGGAAGTGTAAATGGTGGTACACAAGTCAAAATGGTATAATACAGACAGTATATAATTCTCATAAAAACAGTTGCCAGTACAGGGATTAGATCTCCTGTTTATCTAGCTATTTCTACTATAGTGTTACATGGCTATTATATGCACCAGATGGAGGTTGCACAGTTTCACCTACTCCAAAGGTACTTGCAAGGTGAATGACTGGAGAAGTGTAAAGTGTGGTACACAACTCAAAATGGTATGACCCACACAGTATATGATTCTGTCACACACACACACACACACACACACACACACACACACACACACACACACACACACACACACGCACACACACGCACACGTGCACACACACACACACACACGCACACACACACACACACACACACTTGCCAGTATTGAGATTAGAACCCCTGCCTCTCTCGTTATTTGTACTATAGCATTACACAGTTACCACATGCATTACAGAGCTTACCGGGCTAACAACTGGACAAAGGTGTTGATAAATGCACAGCTGAGGTAAATTATTACAGGTGGCAGATAGTCTGCCTTCAGTTTTTCCCTTACATCTTGCTAGTTCTTTCTGTCTTGCACTACAAATGGCATAATAGCTTTGCACTTCCACAGGTTATTGTATCAATATGTGTAGCACACCTGGGAGCCATCAGCAGTACGCATTCCTCACAGAATTAGCCCCAGTACTTAGTAGTTATGACCACCCCTCCTGGCATGATTGAAATGCAGTTTTCTGTGCTTTTGCCCATTAACCCGGAACACTTGTCCATTCTGAGGCACTGTTGCAACTGCCTCATTCACACAGACAACCCTATCCTCTAAACTCCAAATAGTCAGCCCTGTGAGAATTATTCATATATCACCAAATGTGGAAATATGCACACTCCAGCAAAGGCTGCACTAGCTGGTTAAGAGAATAATGTCAACACTTGCACCACACCATGTGGAACACATAGCTCAACACAACACCCACTATGACAGCCCTGACATGCACTGAAAAACCATATGACGATAAGGCATGGCATATGGCCTACCCAGATCTGGCCAAGGCTTTTGATACCATTCCTCAGTCAGGAATTATTACTAAAGCCACCAAACTAGGCATCAGCCCCTATATCAGTGGGTGGTTTGCAACTTGGTTCACTAAACACACAATGTGACAGTGGCAAAATCTAAGTCAGACTGGCAAGCAGTCACAAGTGGAGTCCCACAGGGATCAGTACTGGGCAATGTTCTGTCCAGCATCTACATCTCAGGAGTCCAGCCCAACATAGAGGAACTCTGGCTGACCAAGTTCACAGAGGGCTGCAAGCTGGGAGCTCTCATTAACTCCACATGTGATGCAGACATCCTACAGAAAGACCTCACTGAGACCAATGTGTGGTGTGGAAACCATGGCCAGAAGCTTAACACCACAAAATGCATCATCATCCTCTTTGCTAAAACACTCAGTTCCCAGTAAGTATCACATTGATGGGAGCCCAATGAACACTGTAGACATTATAAGAGATCTAGGGACACAGGATGACAGCAACTTATACTTCAACCACCACATTGCCACTGTGGTCAGGAAGTCCTTCTAAGTGGCACATTGCATTACCAAAGGTTTTGCATCCAGGAAGACAGAGGTAATGATCTCTGCCTACTGTTCCCTCATTAGACCACTCATCAGTCATTCTGGCCCATTTGCCATGTACCTCAGTAGACACCTGCAACAGCTGGAGAGGCCACAGAAGCACATCACAAAGAGGTTCCTAGAGATTAAACACATGTCCTACACAGACAGACTCAGAAGACTCCAGATATTCTCTATCATATCACCTAGTCAGAGGCTATCTGTGCTTGACTTACAAAGTCATGTCTGGCCCAGCTGTTTTAGACATGCTACATATAAAGACATCCCAATCCCTCCACACTGCACACTGCAGAGACGTCTACCTCATTACCGCAATCTCCACAACATGCTAGTGGGACAGGTCCCTCACCAAGAGACTTCACATGTCCTGGAATACATTTCCCATACATGTCATGCAGAGCACCCAGCTGACCCTGTTTCATGGAAATCTTGATGAGTGGATGGGTAATAGACAGTTCACCCCCAGGATCACTGCAGTGGCTCTACTTGATACAGGTAGTGGGAAGTAAACTCGGGTGCCACAATGGCAGGGCCCTTCTATGGGCTAGGTTTGTAAAGGCTCCTGGGCCATTACCTACTGCACACTTATGAACCTATAGGGGGAATCACATCAGCAGGACTGATAAAATAGGGCAGTGGGTATTAAAGTTATCAAAATACTTTGTCCTACAGACACACACACACACACACACACACACACACACACACACACACACACACACACACACACATGCACATATTTGCCAGATGTGAGAGTAGAACCCCTACCCGACTGTTATTTGTACCAAAGTCTTACACAGTTATCACACGCACCACAGAGCTTATTGGGTTGTTGCCTGACAACAGGGACTTCTAAGATGAATGATATCTGCAGGACTGCTAAAGTGGGAAAGGGGAAG
Source organism: Protopterus annectens (assembly GCF_019279795.1). Lineage (NCBI taxonomy): Eukaryota > Metazoa > Chordata > Ceratodontiformes > Protopteridae > Protopterus > Protopterus annectens. The sequence goes on from NC_056733.1 coordinate 1,254,177,823, forward strand.
TATATTGGGTTGGAATGGGCCCAAAAGCTTTAACTTGTAAACACACACACACACACACACACACACACACACACACACACACACACACACACACACACTTTGATGTTTGCCATGACTGAGAGTAGAACTCCTACCTACCTAGTTATTGATACTATAGTATTACATAGTTATCACATGCACCACAGAGCTTATGGGGCTGCAGCCTAACGAAAGGGTCTTCTAAGGTGACTGATATCTGCAGGACTGCTAAAGTAGGGAAAAGGGAAGTGTACTGGGTTTGAATGGACCCAAAAGCTTTAACTTGCAACCACCCCCACCCTGCCAGGACTGAGTAGAATTCTTACTTAGCTAATTATTGGTACTATAGTGTTACACAGTTATTGCATGCACCACAGAGCTTATGGGGCTGAGGCCTGATGAAAGGGACTTCTAAGGTGACTGATATCTGCAGGACTGCTAAGGCAGGGAAAGGGGAAGTATACTGGGTTTGAATGGACACAAAAGCTTTAACTTGTAAAACACACATGCACACACACACACACACACACACACACACACACACACACACATACACACACACACACACACACATATACACACTTTGATATTTGCCATGACTGAAATTAGAACTCCTACCTAACTAGTTATTTGTACTATAGTGTCACACAGTTATCACATGCACCACAGAGCTTATAGGGCTGAGGCCTGACAAAAGGTACTTCTATGGTGACAGACATCTTCAGGATTCCTAATGTAGGGCAATGGGAAGTGCACTGGCTGGGGAAGGCCTGTTCATTCATAGATCCTACTGACATTTCTCTAAGTGTATGAACATGTGCAGTGCGACCTTTTATAGTACATGTGGAACTCCATTCCAGGAATTGTACTCCAGGCTGGTTTGTTTTGTGCTACAGCCATATCTCTCGACATGTTGGTGCAGGATATCTGGTGACAGCCTATCAAAATGGGGGACAGTGGGCCATACGGTGATTGTGATTATTTCTCTCAGTAATGTATGGGTTGCTAGGGTTACAGAGCTTGTTTTAGCAAGCATCTGACATATATGCTGTTTGACACTGTCATGTATTGTTTCAGTACCTCATGACATACCTCCTCAGGTCATCACAATGATTTACCAGAGGAATGCAGGGTGGATGACGCACACACCAATATTATGGGCCAAATGCTACACATTCTTGCACAATCCAGTCTGTTGAGGGGTGCGCCTACAACCAATTGACTGCTGGAGCTGTGAAAACAGTCCAGCACCTTGGTGATATATTACAATGGTGGAATCTCTGTGCATTTCTCTTCTGGCCTGGTCTGATATCCAGTCCACATTTGGGTAATATAAGTCAGACAGGATCAGGATGACAGGCAGACTCCAGATGGATTTGTGGGAGATAAGATATGGGGGGTCCTAGGTCAGATATGTTTGCCTATAGCTACCAGTGCTTTGCATAGGGGTCTGCTCAAAGGTTGACTGCCCTTGGAGGGTCTTGTGTGTGTCAGACTGTTTGACCAGCCTGGAGGTGTGTCTTTCTCTAACATATATGTATGGTCCACCACATTTTTCTTGGCTGGGCACATTTTGGGGTCAGGATGTTACATAGGATGAGTGATGAGGGAAGGGTGTGTTACTCCCCTGTGCAGACATGTCACCATCTTCCAGGGTTAGGACTGCCTGCAATGAGTGCATTTCCATGTTTAGACTCCTAGCCCTGCCTGTCGGCTGTACAGAGTATCACAGAATGTCCACATTCATGACTCATATATCCTGTTGGCTACGCAAACAAGTGTGGTTTTCAAGGAAAAGTGTTTTGCAAGTCACTCAGGGTTGAAGTCAGATATGACTGACATTTGGCATTGCAGTTTCTGACTTCATACCCATCAGACATTCCTTGCTACTACAATCATTCCTTCAACTTTATTACATTATTAGACCAGTATATCAAAGGTGTCCTTCTCTTTGGACCTTTATCACCCCATTATTCATGGCTTTGACCAGATTTCAGGCTCTCTGACACTGGCAGGTTTAATCCTAGCAGTTAGCAGCATGGCCTTTCTTTGCCTTTTTTAGACTGAGTTATGTTGCTGTTATGAACACCATGACACTCCCTAACAGGGTGCTGTGGGTGATGCATTGGCATTTACCACAGACCTGTAGGCCAGGTGTGACAGATGCAGGCCATCTGTAGCAAGACAGTGGATTCTGATATGTTCCCAGGCTGCCAGCAGTGGACAACCCTGGGTTGGCACCAGTAAGTTGACTGTGGGTGTTACTGATAATTACCTTCTGTTTGTGTTGAGCCATCACTCTAGTTGATGGCTGGATGCTGCTTAAGGCTAGAGACATGTTACTGCATTTCTATGGGACTATGGGGTGGGTGACACATCTGTACACAATACACATTTGCAGAGACTGTGCTGACATTTGTTTAACATTTTGGTCCCATTTAGCATAGTGGTGTGCCCTAACTGTCAGACAACAGGCATAACAGTATTGACCACAGGTCAGATTGTTCTGGCATAAACATTTGTAGTTTCAGACTTCTTACCTTTCAAAGCCATGCTGCCACTGTCAGATCTGCTGTGATATCACTGTGAAAACATCTATAGGTGGAGATTTCATGTCTGTCGCCATGTGGTGGCCTTTGCCAGACATTTCTGTATGGTTTTCTACAGCTGATCTCCTGGGTGAGACTGGTGGTGGGTATGGCACCCCCACTTTGACATCCATGCATATGACATATGACCCCCAGTTATTTGGCTCACCACATATGCTGCAGTGGTATTTCTCAACTAGGTTGGTACTGCATGGTGTGGGTAGGCCAGTACTGGGGATAAACTTCCTGCTGTCTCACAGAGCTGTCAGTTGTCTGCTGCTATCTCAGCTGGCCACCCCATTCCCTTGCATGCTTGATCGATGCCATAGATATGCTATCAGAATATTCCACTCCATTTATTTATTTTGTTAAGGAGACTGGCTTACCTTGTGCCTGAGGCTGTTATGAGGATGGTGCTTGAGGGATGACTATGTTGAATGCACGTAGTACACTACCTATAGATGGTAATGTATAGGTGGTGTGATGTTTGGCATCCATTTTACTGTGTTTGTGAGTCAGAGAGAGAGAGAGATCAGTCCCTGGGGCCTTACAGTGTCAGTGTATGTGCTACGCATTGCCTCTTTGCCAAGACCAGGGCATACTGGCCATGCCTCCATCTGCCTACAGGGGCAGGCACAGGATGTTCCTCTTCTGAGTCTCTCTGTGCATGTGGAAACCTTGGCAATGGTGGGGGGCTGTGTGGCCCATCCCCATTTTGTTCCTGCTGCAGCTGTTTCTGCAGGATCATATTGTGTAGCATGCCACATACTATGAACATGTGTGCACATGTGGCTGGAGAGTACTACAAGGCTCCACCAGATATGTCAAGACAGCAGAACTGTGACTTGAGCATCCTAAACACACGCTCTATAATGATCCTGGTTTGTGTGTGTGTGTGTCTCATTATGGCACAAATGCCTGGTACAGCTGTGACAAACGCCAGATGTGAGAGTTGTGATAGCTTCCAGGTCTGCCAGCACACATGTTCAGGATAATGCCCTGGGCATCACACGTGACCTGGCAGTTGATGGAGTGGAACCCCCTTGCAGTTTAGATAGACCCTACCCTGGTCACTGGGTGGTGCTTTGATGTGGATGTGCGTGCAGTCTATGGCACCCAGTACGTCCAGGTATTCTGCTATTCTACTACATGGTGGAAGAGATGCATACTGCTGGTACTCTCCTCACGGGTGCTGGGGAAGTGAATGTGCTCAGCAGCATGTTGTTGCATGGCATCCAGGAACTGGTGGAGTATCCTGGATGTAGATGCCTGTGAGACCCCCATGATATCCCAAGTTGGTCTTTGGAAAGTACCTGTATCTAGTATTCTTAAGGCTACACATACCTTGGTATCCACTGGGATGAGTTATTCTCTGTTGGTTCTGGCTCTGAGGTGAGACTGGCACAGCTCAACAAGTTGCTGAAGTATGTCCCTGTCCACCCGGTAGTGCTCCACTATCTCCAGATCATGTAGCCCCTGATAGGTTACCCTGGGTCTGAACACTCTTCTCCTCCTCCTCAGTCTGAGTTGGTTGTCAGCATTATCTGCCTCACCACTCTCAGTCTCTAGCACATACTGATAGATCAAAGCAACAGCAGCCCCTAACATGTTTTGTTAGTTTTGTCAGTTTAAAATTCTCCTGAATGTGTACACCAGTGGTGTAGAGTTTGTGGGAAAAACCAGACTGAAAGGTGTTTGCATAGTTTATAGTAGTGTGCTGGGCTGCTGCCTGTGTAATTGGCTGATTCTGATACATTCCATCTGTCAGCTGTGGTAGTTCTCCTTGATTGCCTTCCTTCTGCAGTTTCCCCTTCCCATTTCCTCCCTGTTTAAACCCAGATAAGAGTTGCACATTCTCAGTGCTCAATTGCAATCAGTTCTACCATTCCCTGTGGGTGTTTGTTTGTTTGTTTGTTTTAGGCCCAGTGCATGCCACATACACCTGTTTAGCTAATGTAAACACTTTTAAGCAGAACTGGCCCTCCCTGGATGCAAACACGCTCTGCATTTCATGGAATAAGACAAAACAGCCACAGACACACCCTCTTCTGTAGCTCTGCTTAGCTAAGGGAAAACATGGGCCACTAAGCTGCAATGGGCTTACAGCAAGCATGACACATACCCTTTTCATGTTAGCTGCTCCTCCTGTCAACACTTACACAATTAGGTGCAGTCTGACACTTAGAAAAAATCTGTGATTCAGTATAAATCCCCTCATTTGCATACAGCACTGCCTTACTCCTGAGTTACTACACTTACACTGAGCCTTTCCCCTTAGCAACCATTACCTCCTAGTATTATTGTCATTCTGCATGCCATTGACTATAATGGCAAAATGCAGATTTCTCTCAAAATTGATTTTCCCCTTCTTTTTTTTTTATTTTCGGCATGATCCCATTTGCTGCTGCCCTATGCTTAAACTTCCGAGATCGGCCAAACAAAAGTTTTATTTTAAACAAAATAAACTATTTTTCATGCCAATGGCCATATATTTGGTCATTGACATGCCTAATAAATGGAATACATGCTTTATTTGAGGCTGTCATGCCTCTGTTTTCTTATTTGCAGAAATGTATTCAGCTAGTAACTGAATACATTTCTGTAGGTTACACTATTCCGGCATAAACACTTGCCTGCTTGCTGAATCACTAATTCACCTCATTTTCATGGTTTTCATCAGCACATGTGGTAATTAACATAAGGAAGTGGTGTCCATACAGGAATAGTGTAGGAACGCTCGTGCACATCCCAGGAGCCCTTTGCTGAATCACTCGGTGGACATATTGCGTGCAGCAGTTCCTGCACTATTCTTGCACACTGTGCAGGGCTTCATGAATTCCAGGGAGAGTGTTTATTTTATAAAGAGGATTACAGACAGAAAAAAGAGAGGGGAAAGAGAGCTATTTTTAAATGTTATCAAGTTTTCAAATCTGATATTTTGTAGATACTGAAAATCAAGGTTGATTGTTCCTAGGGGAAAATGGTCACTGGGGTAAGCTAAGAGTAGAGCAGAAGTGCTATGAGGAGCTACATTTGTGGGTACCTAAGTACAGAATGTGATATTTGAGTAATATTCAATGTAAGTGGGTAGCAAATATATAAATGCATGAGTGTACCTTATGGTCTCCAAATTGGATTTTCTAAATCTGGCCAGATACATGCATTTTAAATGGTGTGGTATATGCAAGAACAGCAGTGACAACAAGGCTGAGCTAATATTTAGACAGTAAATAATGAAGACTTTATAGACATGATATGTACTGAGAGAAAATGGAACTGTAATTGTAAACAGGTTAAGTGTGAGAAGTTTTGGTCATTGAAAGGACATCAAGTAAGGTTGAGCATGTTGCATCCTTAAAGCAACCAGGCAGTGTGCTGGAGGAATTAGTGTTCATTTGGTGTAGTGTCACAGATGCATCTGTTGAAAACAATTACGTTAATGTCGATAAGTATTAAGCAAGTTTTTATGTGGGCACTAAAGTGGATTAAATAAGTTTTACTCAGTTTTGCTGAAGTGAACCTGTGACTAAATTACTAATACACATGATAAAGTTAAAGTGTAAATATAATTGTTTATGGGATGGAAGAACACATAAATTATGGCCCCCTCCCCCCTTTATGGGTACACAAATATTTGGTAGATGTACCAGTACTGGAGTGGTATATTTCAAAGGGATTAGCATCCAACTTTTTTCCAAGAGAATAGAAAAATGGCAATCAGATGAAGTGGTTACTATACCGCTCAACTGTCTCTTATTTTGCTTTATATTTTTCCCTGCCCTATTCTTCCAAAAATGTTTGATTTTCAGAAATCACTGAGGATTAATGTCAGACATTAGGTTTTCATACTTCTTACTTTTCAGAAAATGCATGCTGATACAAAGTTTGTTGTTGTTATATTACTGTAGTAGCTAGCATTACTGTGTACAGAGTCTATCTGTAAATGAAAATAACTGCTATTTTACCTTTATTCTGGCTTTGCAGGACTAATGGATTTTTGTGAAGCAAGCTGGCATCATACCCCTCAACTGTCTCTGGTTTTATACAACATCCCTGTTTTGTCTCGTATTTTTGCTCTGTGCCTTGTAAATGGTTTTGATTTTCTTTTAAGTCACAATGGATTAAAATAAATGAAAATACATTTTTAATTCTAAATTAGAGTTTATATTTATTTTTCAGAAAATGCATGATGATTCAAAGTCTGCTGTTCTATTAACTTTTTAGGTGCAAAAAGTAGTTTCTGATTGTTAGCATTTGTCTCACCATTATTTTCATCCCTGATTTATACTTGACTGTGACTACTATTTATGCGAAACAAAGTTCAAATACATTATTATTGCCATTATTTTACCACAATCAGACATCTGAGGTGTACAAAATCAACATAGTATGTATAAATGTTGGGTGGAGATGGTGGTCTGTCTGTTGATGAAAGTAAGTTACCAGTTTGTCATAATATCATTTCAATAATTAATGTGGGTTTGCAGGAGTAATGCACATTTGTGTTGTGCACATTTGTGTGAAGTAGGAATACTTCTTTGTGGCTCTGCCAGTTACTGTGTTTTTGTGTGACACAAACCTGAAATATATCACTGTGGCCATCTTTTATCACAGTCAGATGTCTGAGGCATATACCATTAGCAAGTTGACTATAACTGTTGGGTAAGTGTGGTGGGCTGTCTGTGGATGAAAGTAAGTTACCCTCTTTTTATCTCCTCATTTTAAACTAGCGTTATTCTGGCTTTACAGAACTATTGTGCATTTTCTTGGAAGTAAGTTGCAATACGTTAAGTGTTTATATGAAAAAAAACTTGAATATATTACAGTGATCTTTACTTTATACTTTTCGACTACTGTTTGTGCCTATATTACTGTTTTATTACCTTATTTTCCTGTTTTTGTGAGCTTATATTGTTGATTGCACTTGTGGGCTAAAGTATTGCTTAAAAGTAACAAACAGGCTAATACACTCAAGTGTACCAGCCTTTGATAGCAATTTAGTCAAAAACAAAGCATTTACTGCATTTTTTTCTGTCTGTTTGCAAAAAAAAAAAAAAAACAAAAAAATATTTCTCCTTTCCTAAACTTTCCTAGCTAGTTCTTCCAGTGATCAGATTTTGCTGATCCCTGGGCTTTGTATTTGGTTTCTGTGTTCCTCCATTTTCTTGTGTGGCCAGAGGTAGTTTCTTTACTCACCAGTGGGAGTGGGGAGTACTGAGCTGCTTGTTTGTCCTCAGAGGAGTGGTTAGAAGCAGCAACTAGTAATTCGTCAGCCATTTTGGGTCATTTCCTGTTTTTCCAGCCCCTGCTATAAAGCACGTTAAGCACTTTAGCGATTTAGCATGGAGCTGCTACCGTTGCACACTAGGGCAGCGCCGGTTAATCAGATTTAAACTATTAGGGCTACCTAAAGGCCACTCTTCAAATTTTCCTTAAAACTACCTTCCTCAAAGTATACTACTGTTCTATTTAGTGTATCCTACAACTATAAATTATCTCTACTTGACTCCCAAGTAGACTATTCTCTATCGGTATTAAGCACTTGCTCCTACAGTACTTATCACCTCGATACAGCACTCTTCTTATAGAAAGTACCCCAAAAAGCAAACCCCATTTCTCGGTCACCCACATCCCCAGAACCTTTTCTTAAGTTTTTCTGTCTATTCCTTCTAGCATGTCGAGGGATCAGTTGCTAATGTCCTCTCCTGCTCAGCTGGTGAACCTGGGAATATTGAGGCAATGTTACAATTGCCTCATGTACACAGAACAACCCTCTCCTCCTCCCACAAAACACAAATACATGCGAGAGATGCAACTATCTGCCAAACTGGAGGCTGAGCTCTCTCAACATAGGACTGGCATGACCAGACAGGAGGAGAAGGTAACCACACACACTATAGACCCAGTCTCACATAATACCATCACAACCTCAAATCATACACATAAACACACAAAGACATACTGGAGGCTCTGATCAAAAATCTACCAAAACAGCAGAGGCCACCAAAGTAGACACCCAAACAACTACCACCTCAGAACACAACACCTGCAACACATAGACCACACAGTCAGAGTGTCAAGCAGTCACAGCCCTTAAGGCCAAACACAATGCCAGACACACTAGTCATTGGTGACTCCATAGTCAGACACACTGACGTCCCGCTCACCAGACTGAGTAAGGAGAAGGTCACAGTAAGCTGCGTGTTGGGTGCTAGAATCCATCACATAGCATGCACTCAGGTCTCTCAACAGCAGGTACAAGTACGCGACTCAATCATTGTCCGCTGGTGTTAACAACCTGAGGCGTACCTCCTTGGACTACATGAAAGAGACATAGAGGAGCTCTCTGATTATGTAGTCCAAGCAGGTATGACCCTGACCTTGAGCAGTATCCTACCTTCACCAAGAATGATGCCACAATACAGAGATAAGATGATCAGCTTTAACAATTGGCTTAAACTCTGGTGTCATTCAAAGGGGATCCAATGTCTGTCTGCCTGGGATGACATGCTGGACAAGCCACGCTGCTTTGCAAGGGATGGCTTGCACTTGTCACCCCTGGGATTCCAGATTTTGGCAAAGGCTCTTGCCACCCCCATAGTGCCTTTTTAGGCAAGGCTCAAATTCTAAACCTACCACCCTAGAACAAAACAAAGAAAAAAACTAAGGGTAATGCTGCTCAATGCCAGAAGTCTCAACCTCAAGATGCACTTTCGAGGCCCTTCTCAGTATGGAGAACATCGATGTCTGTGCTGTGACAGAAACCTGGTTCAAGGCTCCTGAGAGCACCCCAGCACTATCAGGTTTTACCTCATATCATGCATTCCGGCCCCAAAACCCGGACAATACCAAGAAAGGAGGAGGGGTATCCATATTCATCAAGGACACCCACACCTCAAGATTGGTGGCATCGCACGATGCATCAGAAACCATCCAGGTGCAATTAACCATAGGCAAGACTGCTCTGCAATTTGTAGCATGTTACAGGCCACCCTCGCAAACTCCGGAACCTCATATGGCCTTCCTGAAAACACTGGAGGGGATAAATGTATCTCCGAACACCATCATTATAGGTGACTTCAACTACCCTAATATAGACTGAGAACACTACTAACACTATACTACTGTGTATCATTCTTATAAAAACATACAATTCCCTTCTGTGTAATAGGTAAATACAATGCAATTTTGTCTTGTGATCTTACAGATCCTGTATCAAAAAGTAAATTCTCCCAAGTCTCATTTATCCCCACGGGGACAGCGGACATTAACAGTCCTCCATATGCTGTTGGTATAGCAGTACAAACCCAGCAATTTGAAATGTTCATAGTCTCTACATATACACGCTTCATAGCTAGGTATGTGTTAAAGTTTGGATGCCAGTCTATAGACAGTTCATCACGTCTCTCCACTTTCACTTGTGTGGTTACATGTAGGAAAAACCACAACAAAAGGAAGGTCATCACAATCATAGTCAATAAATGCATAGTCAACAAGATGATTAAGCAACATCTTTGGGGTTGATCTGTATTTTTACTCGTTTTGCTCTTGGCCATCCTGCCTTTGTTGTGTATCAGTCCCAAAATGTTTATCAAGTTGAAAATTCTTTACCGGTTTACAGTGCGTCAGATGGACCCAGGATGACCTCTCAGCAACTTTGACTGCAGTAGGCATTGCCAACAGTACCTGGTACGGTCCTTCCCACTTTGGACTCGCCCAATTCTTCCTCTTCGTAACCTTCAACCACACCCAGGTCCCCGGAGTCAGCACTGCTTCTGCGGTCCGTTCTGTCTTTTATCTGAAAAAGAGTTCAACTGCAAAACAGTTTTATTTGTTAACAGTTTTCTCATGTAGCTAGCTAATGAGCTGTCAGCCTCTAGTTCTGCAGGCATGAGAGCTTTCCACTGTGGCACATAATATGCCCTTCCAAATATCATTTCAAAGGGAGTCAAACCCTTTACATTTGGAACTGTTCTCATGCTCAGCAGTGCCAAAGGCAAACAGCAAATCCAGTTTTTCTGTGTCTCACTCACTAGCTTCCTCAATTTGTTTTTTAGAATTCCATTGTACCTTTCCACCAGTCCTGCAGACTGTAGGTTATATTACAGTTACTCCAACCCACTTGAAGTGTATCATTCTTATAAAAACATACAATTCCCTTCTGTGTAATAGGTAAATACAATGCAATTTTGTCTTGTGATCTTACAGATCCTGTATCAAAAAGTAAATTCTCCCAAGTCTCATTTATCCCCACGGGGACAGCGGACATTAACAGTCCTCCATATGCTGTTGGTATAGCAGTACAAACCCAGCAATTTGAAATGTTCATAGTCTCTACATATACACGCTTCATAGCTAGGTATGTGTTAAAGTTTGGATGCCAGTCTATAGACAGTTCATCACGTCTCTCCACTTTCACTTGTGTGGTTACATGTAGGAAAAACCACAACAAAAGGAAGGTCATCACAATCATAGTCAATAAATGCATAGTCAACAAGATGATTAAGCAACATCTTTGGGGTTGATCTGTATTTTTACTCGTTTTGCTCTTGGCCATCCTGCCTTTGTTGTGTATCAGTCCCAAAATGTTTATCAAGTTGAAAATTCTTTACCGGTTTACAGTGCGTCAGATGGACCCAGGATGACCTCTCAGCAACTTTGACTGCAGTAGGCATTGCCAACAGTACCTGGTACGGTCCTTCCCACTTTGGACTCGCCCAATTCTTCCTCTTCGTAACCTTCAACCACACCCAGGTCCCCGGAGTCAGCACTGCTTCTGCGGTCCGTTCTGTCTTTTATCTGAAAAAGAGTTCAACTGCAAAACAGTTCGTTTAGTGTCTTTTTCTTGTGTTTATTAGTTGACTTGGACACTTTCCTGTGCTTGTTTACTTGCAAAACAGTTTTATTTGTTAACAGTTTTCTCATGTAGCTAGCTAATGAGCTGTCAGCCTCTAGTTCTGCAGGCATGAGAGCTTTCCACTGTGGCACATAATATGCCCTTCCAAATATCATTTCAAAGGGAGTCAAACCCTTTACATTTGGAACTGTTCTCATGCTCAGCAGTGCCAAAGGCAAACAGCAAATCCAGTTTTTCTGTGTCTCACTCACTAGCTTCCTCAATTTGTTTTTTAGAATTCCATTGTACCTTTCCACCAGTCCTGCAGACTGTGGGTGGTAAGCACAATGATTCTTCAAGGAGATTCCAAAGAATCTCCCAAGCTGGTGAATCGTCTGATTAACAAAATGTGTCCCATTGTCACTATAAATCCTTTCCAGTATGCCAAATCTGGGAATTATTTCTTTTACTAGGGCTTTTGCCACGGTTGCTGCATCTGGATTTTTAGTTGGAAACGCTTCTACCCATTTGGAAAACATATCTATAATTACTAAACAGTATTTTTTCCCTTCACATTTATTCAATTCTATGAAGTCCATGCAAATAGTGTGGAACAGATATGGTGGTGTAGGAAAACTCCCTTGCTTGGGTTTGAATGCCCCTTGCGCATGATGTTTGTTACAAATATGACATGCTGCACAAAATTTTTTTGTATAATTTATGAATCCGTATGTTTGGAATATTCGATTTACTAACTGTACCATCCCCCCTGTTGAGACATGGCACTGCCCATGGCTCAACAAAGCTGCATATCTAAATAAATTAGACGGTAATATTGTTTTTTTCTCTTTGGAGACATACAGTCCATTTTCGAGGATTGCACCTCGTTTCTCCCATTTTTGTTTCTCTGCTTTCATAGTTAGTGTCTGCATTGTTTTTAACATTTCTAGATCTAAAATCTCAGAGGGTTGTAATTCCTCGGTTAAAAGTAAAGTTTCTGAGTCTGAGGCTGCTTGCTTTGCAGCTCCATCAGCTTTTGCATTTCCTTTTGAAATTCTATCCTGTTGTTTTGTATGAGCTAAACATTTACAAATAGCTACTTTAGTAGGTAACTGAATGGAATCTAATAAGTTCAAAATAAGTTGCATGATTAATCGGTTTGCCATTAGATGTTATCATCCCCCTATTTTTCCATTGTTGCGGAAAAACATGCACTGTAGAGAAAGCATACTGACTGTCAGTATATATGTTCACACATTTATCTTTCGCTAGAGTGCAAGCCCGTGTTAAGGCTATCAGTTCTGCTGCTTGAGCAGATAGGTTATGCTGTAAAGGTTGGGCTTCTAAGATCTCTGTATCTGTGACTACTGCATATCCTACTAGATTTTTCCCTGTAGGACCCTTTCTGCATGAGCCATCCACGTAAAATGTCACCTCGGCATCATCCAAGGGCATATCAGTAAGGTCTTGTCTGGGCAAAGTTATTTGCTCAATTTCCTGCAGGCAGCTGTGCGGTGTGCCATCCACAGGAGTTGGAAGTAACGTTGATGGGTTTAATGTTGTACAACGTTCAATTACCATATGAGGTTGGCTTAGCAGTATGGTCATACATGAAAGATGTCTAGCAGGAGATAGATATGCTATTATTTCTTGCAGTAACATTATCGCGACTGCATGAGGCACTCTCAATGTGAGAGGGTGAAATAACACCACTGAGGCCGAAGCCTGTACTGCCATTGCAGCTGCGACCACTGCTTGCACACAGTGAGGCAACGACCGTGCCACTGGGTCTAACTGTGATGAATAGTAAGCTATGGGGCGTTGCTTATCCCCATGCTGTTGCATCAGAACTGACGTCATGTATCCCTGTTTACAATCTACGGTCTGAAAGAATCTTTTGTGGTAATTCGGAAGTCCTAAAACTAATGAAGAAGCTATCAATTGTTTTAGTCTGCAGAAAGCTGTTTCTGCTTCGGGTGTCCATTGTAATATATCTTGTGCTGCCATTGGTGTTTTATATATTAAATCAGCCAGTGGAGTGGATTCTAAAGCATAGTTTGATATCCAGCTTCGACAAAAATTAGTTGTTCCCAAGAAGGACATCATTTCCTTCTTGGTTGCTGGTTTAGGTGCCTGTAAAATTGCTGTTTTCCTGTTTTCGTCTAATATTCTACCTTCATTGGATATTACATATCCTAGGTATCTGACCTGTTTTTTCCAAAGTTGTAACTTACTTTTGTTTACTTTATGTCCCTGTGCTGCTAAAAATTTCAATAATGCTATCGTATCCTCCCTGCATTGATGCTGGGTGGGGGCTGCTAGCAAAATGTCATCTACATAAAGTAGAATCTGACTACCTCCTGGTGGGGTAAACCCTGCCAGGTTGCTTGCCATTTCTTGTGCAAATATCGTTGGACTTACACAATATCCCTGTGGTAGCCGAGTATAGGTATATCTTTTACCCTGAAATGTAAATGCAAACCAATACTGGCTATCAGGATGTATAGGTATTGAAAAGAAAGCATTGCTTATGTCTACTACAGTGAAATATTTTTGTTGCGGCTTTAAATCGTTCAGCAAGGTGTGTGGGTCTGGCACCATAGGTGCTCTAGGTATTATTGCATTGTTTACAGCTTGTAAATCCTGTACCATCCGCCATTCCCCGTTTGCTTTTTTAACAGGAAATAGAGGGGTATTACATGGTGAATCAAGAGACTCTACCAGTACTCCTTCCTTGAGTAATGCTGCTATTATAGGCTTGATACCTTGCTCTGCATCTTTCCTCAAGGGATATTGTCTTTTCTGTGGTCTAAATGCTGATTTTGGTGTAATAGTAACTGGTCCTGCTGTTTGAATAAGTCCTACATCTGATTTGCCTGTTGACCAAAGAATCTTTGGTATGTCACACAAGGCTTTTTCTTCTTCCTCTAATAAGAACGCTAATCAGCTGTCTTCACTAGTTTGTAAGTGTACAGCTGGATGTGTCTGTGTTAGCCAATTCAATTTCTGTTTTTGTATTCCCTGCTCTGATAATTCTAAATCAGTTTGTTTTTCCCATCTTGTTACTTTTTCTCCAAAGTCCGCCCATTTCATATTCTTATTTTTTGTCAAGCTGACATGTGGTAGTCGATTAGATTTATATAGTGTCATGAATTCCTGAGGTAATGAACAGCTTACCACACTGTTTCCCTCAGTATCCCAAATCAAGGTCCGTAATACTAATCTGTTAGCAGGATTTTTGAATAATTCTTGCTCATATTCTTTATCAGGTCCTGGCATGCTACAGTAGTATAGAGTACAGTGTAACAAATGCTGTTGGTCAGTGTCAAGGGAGGGGGCCTTACTGATGGCTACATTCATCAGTTCCTCGGTTACTGCCCCTGGACCAGTCGTAACTAGGTCCTGGCTGTACCAGTAAAAAGTCTCACCCTCCGGCCGCACCACAAAAGTATCCATTTGTCTTTGTGCCTCCATACCCTGCATAGTGGGAACTACCACTATGCCAAATATCTGCATAAGATCTCTTCCCAGTAGGTTTACTGGACATTTTGCAGAAACTACAATCTTACTTTTCTGAGTCATACCTGAAACAGGGTCAGTTATTGCTATATCATGGGAGAGTGGTTCCCTATATAGCTGTCCGTTTGCTGCTTTTACTAATATATAATCAGGTGATTCGGAATATTCTGGTAACTTGGAGGGGTGTATCAGAGTTCGTGACGCTCCTGAGTCACACAGGAATTTTACTTCCCTTCCCTCCACCAGAAGTGTAACTTCCGGTTTTGTGTCTGCCAGATAGAGCTCCAAGCTCAGTAATGCCAAATCTAAAATTTCACTTTCTTCATCCTCTACATCTGCTTGCACTTCCTCTGTTCCTTCTACTACATTTACATTTGTCCTTTGTTTGTTTGCTTTTCCTGATGATTTCTGACTTTCATCACTATCATATAGTCAGTCCTCATCACCCTTGCTTTCTGTAGTCACCTTTTTATTTAGCTTGCAATCCCTTGCTAAATGTCCTTTCTTTCCGCACTTAAAGCACTCACCTTTCTTTTTTCTCTCTTCAAAATCTTCTAACCGTTTGTCAGATTGTCTATTTCCCTGGGCATTTTTCTTACCCTTTTTACCGGACTGTACTACAAAAACCTCAGCTCCGTCTTCAGCAGTGAAGACTTGTGTCTTCTTTTTCTTTTTACTATTAAAGTGTCTTTCAGCATGTCTAGCATATTCAAGTAAGGCTTGTAGCCTACTTGTTCGATGATCTATCATATGCTTCGTAATAAAGCTACTGATAGTTGCAATGCAACCTTTCAAAACGCATTTTTCAGTTGCTGTTCATACGAGGTATCATGTGTCTGATTTTCAGGAATAGCCATACCACTATGGTTAGTGAAACATTCCAATAATCTACCATAGTACCCATCTACAGTTTCATTCTCTTGTTGTATGCATTGGTTAATGCAAGTCCAATCTGCACTAGGTTTCCATTTTTCAGAAATTCGGTCTGTAAGACCTTTTACTCTGTTGTCTAGTTCTGCGTCACTATGTGGGAGTGGTTTAAGCTCTGCATTACAAGGATTCCAGGTGCCACAAATCATGTGCCAGTCTGGACCCACAATTTGTCTAACTACTTTTTCTACTTCTTCCCCATTCAAGTGGTAACTTAGTCTCATACCTTGTAAATCTTGTAAAAACTTTGTGTAATTAACTTTTGGATGAGGGATTCCCTCTGTAGCTTTCCGAATATCCTCCGGTGTCCAGGGTCTATATACTAGAAGAGTTGGGTCCTGCCCTTCCTGTCCTGCCTGAGGATTTGGTACCTCGATTAATGGACAGATTTCTTCCTCATTTTCCTCTAATGTGTTTCTCCCTATTTGATACAAGTCTGTGTCCCCAAGTGTTTTACGTGTCCGGGACCTAGTTTCAATAGGATCTCTAACAAATGGTTTTAGTGTTCTTGTGACATCAGGATAACGTGGAGGTGGACCAGCTTGTCCTCCTGCTTCATATCCTGAGAAAGGCATCGGAGGGGGCGGGGGAGGAGGAGCCGTTGCTATTACTGTATTATTATCCTCTTTATCTAAAAATAATGTCTTAGCATTTTTAGTTTTTTGTTCCCTTCGGTTTACTTCCTCAATCCACCTGTGTGCCTGAGGAATGCCTAATCATTGTTGTTTTTTTTGCCTGACCTTCTGTGTCAGATTTAAGTTGTTTTAAAAGTTTAACTAATGAAATTTTATCTAATTTACCATCAAATCCGTATTTATTAACCCATTTTGTATAATACCTTACATTATCAGCCCGTTGTAATTGCATATATTTTCCGTCTTCAGTTAGGACCGGATCTCGCGATGTTTTAGTGCACTGATTTCCCATATCAAAAGAAAATGTTACGTAACCCTTTTCGCCATGTGGTATTTCAGTTCCTTACAGTTTATCTAGAATGACTGCCTACCTTATTCTGTTTCCCTGATCTCTGACAAAATATACAGTAATTTCCTTTTGTCCCTGATCTGTATAACAAATCTTCTGACAATAGTATTTACTGCAACCTAGTCCCTGATCTAAAACAGAAAAAAGGCAAATATCTTCCTACCTGAGCCTCCTAAGTTGACCAGTTCGAGACCGCTCTTCGGCCGCAGATCAGAAAGTGGCCAGCCTCTCAAAACGACAATTCAGTCGGAGGTCTTTGTATTTCAAGAAGAACCGTTTCGGTAGCTCCTCCTGCGCAGTGTTCAACCACCGGTACACTCTGATCTGTAGCTGTCTGAGGGTTTCCGATTCAAGAAGGACCAAACTGTTAAATAAAAACAAAGATAACAACACAGGAGGCTCAGATGCAAAAGTTTACTAGTGTACACCAGGAGGCAAAAAACCATACAAGTACAGAGTTTTGTCTGACATGATGCAGGAAGTACAGAATATTTTATAGTATTTTCATTCAGGTTTTGCCCACCTTACTGACGTGGTTAGTCACAGGGCATCTACATCACTTTTACTAACAGTATTCTATTCATAAAGATTGCTGATGTTATATTTTTAAAAAGCTTTCGCTTGGGAATAATACAGCCTTGCAAAGCACCTGGTCAGTTATAATGTCTTTCTGTAAATGTTACTCCTTCAAGGTTTCAGGCCTGCTCGAATACAATAGTTGGTTCAGTCTTGTAATACACTTCTTTGTTCTTCTTGCAACATTTTCTCAACAGCTGTGTCTTATCTTGGTAACATTTACAAGGCCAATTGTCCCAGAGGAAGGAGAAGAAGATTTCCAATGCTTTATACATTTAATTTCCTGACCCAGCAGATAATCATTAGTGAAAAACATAAGTTTGCTGAGCTGGCTACTGCCAGGGTCAGAGTTCAAATACACTGCAGTTCCAAAGCTTCAAGCAATTACATGTAAAATCATTCTTATTGCCAGATTATTAATAGAATAAAATGCATTATATACTATTTGCTTTTAAACTAGCACTTTATATATGTTCAAATACATATTTTTCTAACAAAAACATTGTCTAGTGTCTCGCTTCTCTTTTTCTGCTGTTTAAATCATTTTAGTATTCCCTGCCTAAATTAGTGTAGCTAGCAGCTGTAGCATAGTCCAGATACAGGTTTGCTGCATCTGGGTCTGTCTGTTTGTATTTGTATCTGAGCTCATTTTCTAAACCACCTTTGAGTAGAAGGTGCCCTTCGGCACCCTTGTGAGAGAACTGGGTTGATTGGAACCTGTCTGGTGAAGGGTGATTCGACTAAGGCTTGGAATAGGCAAACTCATTCGTTCTTTCGAACTTTTTTAAAGTTTTTTTTAAGTTTTTAGCTTCTGGTATTTAAGCCACACGTATGACCAGGTTTCTGCTTGTTTGAACCAAGTTGAACTGAGGTGGGCTATCAGCCACAACTCTGAGCTGAGATTCCAGATGACTAGAGGCTTCTGAGCTTCCCCAATTTTTTTGCTTGATTATACTATTTACTGCACTTTTATTTGTGTTCTGCTTATGTAAGACTATATTTTAATACTGTATACTAATCTGCACTGTTTGTTTGTTCTGCATTCATCTGCCTTACTGAGACTGTTTAATTGCATTCTGTTGCTGTTTTCACTGTTTGCAAACCTTTTTTGCTATTTTCACTGATTGCAAAGTAATTGTTGCTACTTTGCACTGTTTGCTAAGATCTGTTCTATTTGTTCTATTTTCCCACCAAGCAGTGTTTTAAATAACTAATTTTTTGTTGTTTAAAACATTATTTAGTGTCTCCTTGCTGTTTTTTTCTGCTATTTAAAACATTTTTAGTGTTTCCCTGCCATGTTTCTGCTGGTTAAATCATTTTATAGTGTTCACTGCCTAAATTAGTGTAGCTAGCAGCTGTAACATAGTCCAGATACAGGTTTGCTGCATCTGGGTCTGTTTATAGTGACTGTGGTATTCTGAGCACATTTTCCAAGCCATCTTTGATTAGAAGAGGCCTTTCTGAACCCTTGTGAGAGACATGTGCTGACTGGAACCTGTCTGGTGAGGGGTGATTGGACTACGGCTTGGAGTAAGCACAATCATTGGTTCTTTTGAACTTTTTAAACATTTTGCTTTTAAGATTTTAGCTTCTGGTATTTAAGCCCCAAGTCTGAGCAGGTTTCTGCTTGTTTGAACCAAGCTGAACTGAGGTGGGCTACCAGCCACAACTCTGAGCTGAGATTCTAGATGACTAGAGGATTCTGAGCTTCCCAAAAACCATAAGTTGCCTGCTTTTTTTTTGCTTGATTACACTATTTATTGCACTTTTATTTGTGTTCTACTTATTTAATACTGTATTTTAATACTGCAAACTAAACTTCACTGTTTGTACTGTATTTTTTGCCTTAGTGTGCCTGTTCAAGTGTATTTTGTTGCTGTTTTTACTGTTTGCAAACCATTTTTACTATTTACACTGATTGCAAAGTAATTGTTGCTACTTTTCACTGTTTGCTAAGGATCTGTTCTGTTTGTTCTGTTTTTTCACCAAACAGTGTTTTAAATAACTGATTTGTTTGCTGTTTAAAACATTATTTAGTGTCTCCTTGCTGTTTTTTTTCTGATTAAAACATTGTCTAGTGTCTCGCTTCTCTTTTTCTACTGTTTAAATCATTTTAGTATTCCCTGCCTAAATTAGTGTAGCTAGCAGCTGTAGCATAGTCCAGATATAGGTTTGCTGCATCTGGGTCTGTTTGCCTACTTGTATTTGTATCTGAGCTCATTTTCTAAACCATCTTTGATTAGAAGGTGCCCTTCGGCACCTTTGTGAGAGAATTGGGTTGATTGGAACCTGTCTGGTGAAGGGTGATTGGACTAAGGCTTGGAATAGGCAAACTCATTTGTTCTTTCAAACTTTTTTAAAGCCTTTTTTTAAGTTTTTAGCTTCTGGGATTTAAGCCATGTTTGACCAAGTTTCTGCTTATTTGAACCAAGTTGAAATGAGGTGGGCTATCAGCCACAACTCTGAGCTGAGATTCCAGATGACTAGAGGCTTCTGAGCTTCCCCAATTTTTTTTTGCTTGATTATACTATTTCCTGCACTTTTATTTGTGTTCTGCTTATGTAAGACTATATTTTAATACTGTATGCTAATCTGCACTGTTTGTTCTGCATTCATCTGCCTTACTGAGACTGTTAAATTTCATTGTGTTGCTGTTTTCACTCTTTGCAAACCTTTTTTGCTATTTTCACTGATTGCAAAGTAATTGTTGCTACTTTGCACTGTTTGGTAAGATCTGTTCTATTTGTTCTATTTTCCCACCAAGCAGTGTTTTAAATAACTGATTTTTTTTGATGTTTCAAACATTCTTTATTGTCTCCTTGCTGTTGTTCTGCCATTTAAAACATATTTTTGTGTCTCCTTGCTGTTTTCCTGCTGCTTTAATAATTTTTAGTGTTCCCTGCCTAAATTAGTGTAGTTAGCAACTATAGCATAGTCCAGATACAGGTTTGCTTCATCTGGGTCTGTTTGTAGTGACTGTTCTATTCTGAGCACATTTCCAAGCCATCTGTGATTAAAGGGGACCTTTCTACATACATACATACAACTATGTCAAGCATGGGCATTAATGCCCTTCTAGCTTGTCAATATACCAAAACACTTGTTCCTATAATAAGTGTCCAGGCTGTTCTTAAAATATCTTAACTAGTACTTGCTCTAATGTAATTTGGTGGTCTGTTCCATGCATCAGCTACTTTGTCAGAAAACAAATCAGTACACTTCTCATTCATACAGAATCTTCTGCATAGGTTGTCTGATTATTCTCTGGTACTTTTTGATAACCCCAAACATTCACAGAGGTAGTTGTCTCTAAATGCCCTGTATACCTGAATAAGATCCCCTTTTAGATATCTGTAAAAGACACTGTACAAATTCGGATATTTTAGTCTTTCATAATAACTTAAATTTTCACATCCATGGATACCATTGGTATATTTCTGTTGTACTCTTTCAAGTTTACTCATGTTTGCTTTTTTGTAGGGTTTCCATATTGTTATTCCATACCCAAGTTTGGGTCTAATGTAACTAACAAACAATGACTTCATCATTTTTGATTTCCTAGACTTTATAAATCTTTTTATGCAACCTATAGTTCTATAATGATCATTAATCAATTGGTTGATATGATAAGAAAAACTCATAGCTGGATCTATACAGTTTCAATCACTGTGTGCTGTATTAAATATTCACCTTTCAATTTATGTCTCCCAAATCTCATATGCTTAGTTTTTGATGTATTTATCAGCATATTATTCTCCTGTGCTCAAATGGTCAATTTAGTCAAGTTGTTTTGCAGACATGCCTTATCTGCAACACATGTAATTGGTTTACCCAATTTCAGGTCGTCTGCATATAGACTGTAGAACACCTCAGATGAAAAAGTTAGGTCTGAAAGATGGACCCTTGTGTGAGAAGTGTGCTGATTGGAACCTGTCTGGTGAAGGGTGATTGGTCTAGGGCTTGGCGTAAGTACTCTCATTGGTTCTTTTAAACTTTATTAACTTTTTTTAAGTTTTAGGCTTCTGGTATTTAAGCCCAGAGTTTGAGTGGGTTTCTGCTTGTTTGTGCCGTAACCAGACAGATAATTTTGACAATTTTTGCCTGAGATACAGCTGTAGTACATGTATTTATTTATTTATTTATTTTATTTATTTGCATTTGCTTACTGGGGGGGTCTACTGGGCCAGGGTGAGCCTGTTTTCAGTAGAGGCCTGGGGAGAAAATCTCCAAAAACAAACAATATGATAATGCTACAGAATCAAAATACACATATCTAGCAGCAATGGTACAGAACACTACATTACAGAATAAGTGATACAATAAATAGATAATACTAGTTATACAGATGTTACATTTTAAGTATGCAAGCCAAACAAGAATACAACTGATGACATGGTATAACAGCGAATGTGTGAACAGTACAGTATTACAGTTTTGCATTTGAGAGGAAAAGATGGAGATCAGCAGATTACATTCTGAGAGTAAGATATAGCCTTAGAGCTATTGTTATATAGGCATCAAGAATAAATAGAAAGTGTGCTAGGTAACTGATATAGTACAAGTAAGTATAGCCTTAGAGCTATTGTTATACAGACATCAAGGTTAAACAGAAGATGTGGTAAGTAACTGATATAGTACAAGTAAGTATAGCCTTAGAGCTATTGTTATATAGGCATCAAGATTAAATAGAAGGTGTGGTAGGTAACTGACATAGTACAAGTAAGTATAGCCTTAGAGCTATTGTTATATAGGCATCAAGAATAAATAGAAGATGTGGTAGGTAACTGATATAGTACAAGTAAGTATAGCCTTAGAGCTATTGTTATATAGGCATCAAGAATAAATAGAAGGTGTGGTAGGTAACTGATATAGTACAAGTAAGTATAGCCTTAGAGCTATTGTTATATAGGCATCACAAATAAATAGAAGGTGTGGTAGGTAACTGATATAGTACAAGTAAGTATAGCCTTAGAGCTATTCTTATATAGGCATCAGGAATAAATAGAAGGTATGGTAGGTAACTGATATAGTACAAGTAAGTATAGCCTTAGACCTATTGTTATATAGGCATCAAGAATAAATAGAAGGTGTGGTAGGTAACTGATATAGTACAAGTAAGTATAGCCTTAGAGCTATTGTTATATAGGCATCAAGAATAAATAGAAGGTGTGGTAGGTAACTGATATAGTACAAGTAAGTATAGCCTTAGAGCTATTGTTATATAGGCATCAAGAATAAATAGAAGGTGTGGTAGGTAACTGATATAGTACAAGTAAGTATAGCCTTAGACATATTGTTATACAGACATCAAGAATAAATAGAAGGTGTGGTAGGTAACTGATATAGTACAAGTAAGTATAGCCTTAGAGCTATTGTTATATAGGCATCAAGAATAAATAGAAGGTGTGGTAGGTAACTGATATAGTACAAGTAAGTATAGCCTTAGAGCTATTGTTATATAGGCATCAAGAATAAATAGAAGGTGTGGTAGGTAACTGATATAGTACAAGTAAGTATAGCCTTAGACATATTGTTATACAGACATCAAGAATAAATAGAAGATGTGGTAGGTAACTGATATAGTATAGCCTTAGAGCTATTGTTATATAGGCATCAAGAATAAATATAAGGTATGGTAGGTAACTGATATAGTACAAGTAAGTATAGCCTTAGAGCTACTGCTATATAGGCATCAAGATTAAATAGAAGGTGTGGTAGGTAACTGATATAGTACAAGTAAGTATAGCCTTAGAGCTATTGTTATACAGACATCAAGAATAAATAGAAGGTATGGTAGGTAACTGATATAGTACAAGTAAGTATAGCCTTACAGCTATTGTTATATAGGCATCAAGAATAAATAGAAGGTGTGGTAGGTAACTGATATAGTACAAGTAAGATATAGCCTTAGAGCTATTGTTATATAGGCATCAAGAATAAATAGAAGGTGTGGTAGGTAACTGATATAGTACAAGTAAGATATAGCCTTGGAGCTATTGTTATATAGGCATCAAGAATAAATAGAAGGTATGGTAGGTAACTGATATAGTACAAGTAAGTATAGCCTTAGAGCTATTGTTATATAGGCATCAAGATTAAGTAGAAGGTGTGGTAGGTAACTGATATAGTACAAGTAAGTATAGCCTTAGAGCTATTGTTATATAGGCATCAAGAATAAATAGAAGGTGTGGTAGGTAACTGATATAGTACAAGTAAGTATAGCCTTAGAGCTATTGTTATATAGGCATCAAGAATAAATAGAAGGTGTGGTAGGTAACTGATATAGTACAAGTAAGTATAGTCTTAGAGCTATTGTTATATAGGCATCAAGAATAAATAGAAGGGGGGGCGTGGCCAAGGATGAACACAGGATAGCAGCAGATTTCTTCAGCTCCACCAATTTCATTACACTGACAGGAATTAATTACTTAAAAAATTAATTTTTGAAGTAATTTTCTTTCTAAATACGTTTGTTTTATATAGTTCTTGAACTATATCTAAAAAAGAAAGGAAATCTTAACAATATTCCTGTCAGAAATCACTGTGGAAATTTTCCTGTCAGTTTATCAGTCTGAAATGAGTTCCAGTAAGACAAATTCTCAAGACTCCAGCATCAAGAAAGAACTTCAGTCTCTGATAATTATAATCCAGCAACTTACTGATAAAATGGATAAAATGGATACTAAAATAGACACCTTCATAGAAAAACTACAAAACAAATAGACCTGTTACATACAGACCTGCAACAACAGAAGAACCAGATGACAGGCATAGAAGAAGCTGTGAATGACATGGAAAATAGAATCCAAGAAAAGGAAATCAACATTGAGTTTCTGCTGAAACAAAATACACATTTACAAACAAAGCTGGATGACCTGGAAAATAGATCTAGGCGCAATAACATTAGGATTTTTGGACTGCCAGAAAATATTGAAGGTAACAATATTACTTCTTTTTTAACAACTTGGCTCCCTAAAACTTTAGACTTACCAGAAGCATTCTCTTTTGGTATCGAAGAGCACATAGATCTATAGCTAATACTAACTCTAACAAAAATATCCTAGATCAGTTATAGTTAGATTTCTATCATCTTTGATAAAGAGATGGTTCTTAAATCTGCTTGGGCTAAAGCTCCTGTTAAGATTAATGAGACAACTGTGCGTTTTGACAATGACTATTCTTCCATGGTAATAGCTAAAAGAAAAGTTTTTCTGCCACTAATACGGGAGCTTATCTAAGCACAGTTTCAAACATACCTTCTGTTTCCTGCCAAGCTTAAAATCTTCCTTCCTGATGATCCTAAGGTTTTCAATGATTTAGACTCTGCTTTACTGTTTGTCAAAGAAAAAAGGATTTTGGATAAAATAGAAGAAATGGAATGGGCTAGTTCTTCATTAAAGAGATTGGCAACTGAAGCTTCGTGGAAGACTTCAGAGAAGAAGAAGAGACTAAAAAACAAATGATTTGTTATATGTTTTTTTCTCTCTCATCATTTTAGTTCATTATTAATCTTTTTTAATATAGTTTCTGCATTTCCAGAAAGCCACAAATATTTTGGAAAAGATTTAATCAAAGTTATTCTCTATGTGCAAAGAAATGTTTTGTTTCATAACCAGTCAAAATACCTGAAGATTTAATGGCAAGCTGTGATTCAATTTGTTTCTCTTTCTGAAAAGAAGTAAGGTTAGTAATTTGATACATTTTTTTATCTTTACCTTTTTTTCCTTCTCCTTTTATTATTTTCTTTGTTTAAACAATGCCATTCTATTTAGATTATGTAGTGGGTAAAGGGTGGGGGAGGGCAGGGAGAGAACAGTAATGAAAATATCATTAATAGAATAATAACATATTTATTCCTTGTAAAACTTTTTATAAGTTCTTCAAATGCTATTTCTAATTATACTTTCTTGATTATACTGCTTATGCCTGTTTGTAAATAATCTGTTATGCTTTAACTAATAATAATCAGAACTAAATAAGAGTAAATAATATGTTTTATTTTTAACTCTATTAATATAAACAGTAAGTAACATTCCATTGTATATACTTCTTACAGCTTTCTCTTACATTTTTTATTTCTGCCTCACTCCCTTTTATTTTCTACTCTCTTTTCTTTTCTTTATTAATATATAGAAATGCTTTTGATTGTGTGGGCACAGTGAATAATAGGATTTGTATGAAAATTGAGTTGGGAGAAGAATGTTGAGTTTTATTGTTTGTTGGTAATTTTGGGCTTAATTTCACTTACATAGAGGCTGTAATGATCTGTGGAATACATTGTGAAGGTTTTGTCATGTTTAGATGCATTTACACTGCTAAATGAATGTTTGTCACTAGTTTTAATAAGTTTCCCGCCAAAATGTTAAGAGAGACAATCTGAGATGTGGGCTGTCTCATGCACAGTGTTCATGAGTTACTTCAGAAGCTTCAGCTCACAGAATTCTCACAGAGAAACTGAAAGCAGTTAGTATAACCTTTGACATAGTTATCACACTGACACACCACAGATTCAGGAAAATACTCTATTCATAAAATATGTCAGTTATAATGTTTTGTTTCATAACCAGTCAAAATATCTGAAGATTTAATGGCAAGCTGTGATTCAATTTGTTTCTCTTTCTGAAAAGAAGTAAGAGGCTGTAATGGTCTGTGGAATACATTGTGAAGGTTTTGTCATGTTTACATGCATTTACACTACTAAATGAATGTTTGTCACTAGTTTTTAATACGTTTCCTGCCAAAATGTTAAGAGAGACAATCTGAGATGTGGGCTGTCTCATGCACAGTGTCCATGAACTACTTCAAAAGCTTCAACTCACAGAATTCTCACAGAGAAACTGAAAGCAGTTAGTATAACCTTTGACATAGTTATCACACTGACACACCACAGATTCAGGAAAATACTCTATTCATAAAATATGCCAGTTATAATGAGTCTAAATGATGTAGTTTCTTGTAGTAAGTAAATGTCTTATTTTAGAAGGCATAGAAAATGAAACATTTATTTAAATGTTTTTGAAAATCTACTTAACAGCAGCATAATAATCTGTGTTAAAATTTGTGTTCCAAACATATGCTTTACTATAACTCATTTAATTCATCTGATTGACAAGCATAAATAATCTTATAACTCTATTCTGGAAGAAATGTCATGTGATATATTTTAAAGCAGTAGGTTAGCATGATTGTAAAATCTGGTTACTAAAATGTGTTTGCTGTGCATTATTTTGTATAAAGCAGACAGATTTATTCTAGGGACAGCAAGTAGGATAGTGCTCAACAAAGACACAACTCAGTGAGATCAGATATATATATATGTGTGTGTGTGTGTGTGTGTGTGTGTGTGTGTGTGTGTGTGTGTGTGTGTGTGTGTGTGTGTGTATATGTATGTGTATGTGTGTGTGTAAGTGTGATGGCTTTTTTTTTATATATATAATAATGCAAGTGTTTCTGAGAATCTGCATAACTATCCAATATGATTTATAATAATTTCTATGAATACAATATTTTACTCTATTGACAAAATGAATGTTTGCCACAAGTTTTAATAAGTTTCCTGCCAAAATGTTAAGGGAGACAATCTGGGATGTGGGCTGTCTCATGCACAGTGTCCATGAACTACTTCAAAAGCTTCAACTCACAGAATTCTCACAGAGAAACTGAAAGCAGTTAGTATAACCTCTGACCTAGTTATCATACTGACACACCACAGATTCAGGAAAAATACTCTATTCATAAAATGTCAGTTATAATGAGTTTAAATGATGTAGTTTCTTGTAGTAAGTAAATGTCTTATTTTAGAAGGCATAGAAAATGAAACATTTATTTAAATGTTTTTGAAAATCTACTTAACAGCAGCATAACAATCTGTGTTCAAAACTTCTGTTCCAAGCATATACTTTATTATAATTCATTTAATTCATCTGATTGACAAGCATAAACAATTTTATAATTCTATTCTGGAAGAAATGTCATGTGATATATTTTAAAGCAGTAGGTTAGCATGATTGTAAAATCTGGTTACTAAAATGTGTTTGCTGTGCATTATTTTCTATAAAGCAGACAGATTTATTCTAGGGACAGCAAGTAGGATAGTGCTCAACAAGGACATAACTCAGTGAGATCAGATATATATATATATATGTGTGTGTGTGTGTGTGTGTGTGTGTGTGTGTGTGTGTGTGTGTGTGTGTGTGTGTGTGTGTGTGTGTATGTGTGTGTGTGATGGCTTTTTTTTTTTTTTTAATAATGCAAGTGTTTCTGAGAATTTGCATAACTATGCAATATGATTTCTAATAATTTTATGAATACAATATTTTACTCTATTGACAATAATGAGTTTAAGTAAATGCTCATATACAAACAATTCAAGATTTTTTTTGGAAGCTGTTAATAGTATTCACATGACAGAAAATAGATGCATCTTAATATATGTAATGTCTGAATCATATTAGCCAAAGTTTTTGATTTAAATGAATGTTAGAACCTAATTTTCTCTCCTCTTGATTTCTAACATCAAGATTATTTGAATGCTATTTGAATACAAGTGTTATATATTACATAGATCTATATAGTAGTATGAACAGTTTTTAAAAAAAAGTTTATTTTAGTTTATATGATGCTGTTTTACCAAATGTGTAGTTTTGTCTTGATAGATAATTGAATTGAAAACTGTTAACCTCAGTTAAATATAACTAGTATTAAATTGATAAGGTGGTAGCTGAGATACTGCTGCTTAGGGTAGGGTGTTAACTTGAGTTGTTAATACTACGTAATTTGGAGTTTTCAACTCCAGGCTGGATGCAAGGTTTAATCCTTACATTATTTTCACTTGTTCATTTTTATATGTATATAGTTTTGACATCCACAATATATTTTGTACACTCATTGTCACTACAAACAAAATTGAATCCTATACAAAATCCCATAAGAGATTTAATAAATACAGCTATATTTAAAGGTACACCTAAAAGAGGAGATGTAACATTATTTATCTTGTTATTTGTTATTTCGATCATAAGATTCTTGAGTTTTAAAAATGCCAAATGACATCTTTAAAAGGAATTTCTTTAAACATTAATGGATTGAATAATCCGTGTAAAAGGGCAAGCCTAATAAGATATATTAATTTACACAAGGCCAATCTAGTCTTCCTGCAAGAAACCCATCTCTTGAAAAAAGATATTGATAAACTAGTCACTAATAAGTATACAGTATTGGTTAGTTCAGAGCACACTCAGAAAAAAAGAGGAGTGGCTATTTTATGGAATAAAAGTATGCCCATTCCTAAAACCATTAAGTCTTTTCAGGATGACAAAGGCATGTTTTGTATGGTTACAATACAAATTAATGGGAAGACTTACACTTTAATTAATGTATATTGGATACCTGGAATTGGTATTAATATAGTGAAACATCATATTGATAAGATCATATCATTCTCTATAGGGGTATTATTTTAGCTGGTGATTTTAATTGTATACTACATGAAAGTGATACTACCACTATAAGGAAAAGAAGAATTACATCTAATGCAAAACATTTAAATGATTTTGCTAATTCTTATCATTTGAATGATATTAATAATCAGATAGATTCAAAATCATTACCATACACCTTTTTTCTAACAGATACAAAACTTATTCAAAAATAGATAGGGTCTTTATTTCTAACCAGATGGTAACAGATTTAATTAATTCCAAAATCATTTCATGTCCTATATCTGATCATAACTCAATTGTTTTTGAATTCATGATAAAAAAATACTCATAATGTTCAGATCAAAAGGATACCAGCATACTTAACTCAGCTAAAAGACTATAAAGAATATATACTTTCAGAAGTACAACATTTTCTAGACATAAATAATACTCCTGAAGTCTCCATTGTCTATGTTTGGGATGCCTTAAAATCATATCTATATGGACAAAGTATCAGATGGTATAATAATAAAAGGAAATCTTGGGATAAGGAATTGTTAGATATTCAAAGTAAATTAGACTCTTATAAACATAATAATAAAGAAAATATTATGGACAAGAAAGTTATTGAAGAAATAAACAAACTAAATGAGAAATACAAAGAAATTTTAACTCATAAAGTTAAAATAACTTTAGAGAAATACAAGTTTTTGCCTTATTCAATAAGCCCCAAATACTTACATAGACTTAAAAATAAGGCAAAAAGATTGAATAAACAAAACCATATCAAAGAAATCTTTTCTCTAAGGAAAAAGAAGAATGTTTCTACTATACCAGAAATACTGGATGAATTTAGAAATCACTTTCACAAGATTAACCATAACAACATTAACATGGAACCTAAAGATAAAATAAAGGAGTTTATAACCACAAACATGAATAAAAAGCTTAATAAACAACAGATTAAACTATTGGACAAGAGTATTTCATATACAGAAGTTATTACACAAATAAATAAGCTTAAATCAAACAAAGCACCGGGTAATGATGGTATTATACCAGAGATATATAAAATCCTTTCTAAAACTACATATTCATTAATACATAAGGTTTTTATTTTGGCCCAAACTGAGTTAATAACCCCCCCCATCTTGGCAATATACATTTATTTCACCAATTTTAAAACCTAATAAAGATCCAACTAGATGTTCTTCATATCGACCCATCTCATTACTTAATGTTGATTATAAAATGTTTATGAGTATTTTACTGATAGATTGAAGACAATCATCCCGGCATTATAGATATAGATCAGACGGGCTTCATTGTAAATAGAAATACTTTTGATAATATAAGAAGAACTTTAACATTAATTGATTTTGCAAATAGGAAAAAGAAAGATTTAACACTTATTAGTCTTGATATAGGTTCAGCATTTGATTCAGTAAGTTGGGACTATCTGTTTACCTTACTGAAATGCACAAACTTCTCTGATGCATTTGTAAATTTAATTGAGCATTTATACAAAGGAACGCTGGCTTATATTAAGGTAGAAACATATGTTTCACAAAAAATACCCATTCTTAAAGGTACAAAGCAAGGATGTCCACTTTCTCCACTATTATTCACTTTAGTAATGGAGCCTTGGGCTAATTTGATTAGAAACAGTACTGGCATAGAGGGTTTTGAAATAGACGAAAATACAACATCAAAAATTCAACTTTTGCAGATGATGTTCTAATTACATCAGCAGGATCTAATTCTTCTATGCAGTCTTTATTTGATAAAATGATGAATTTTAAAAGTATTTCTGGTTTAATATTCAATGAAGAAAAAACTAAAATACTACCTATATATACATGAAAAAATATTCTCATTAGTGATTTTACTAAATATGTACCCAATTCAGGTCAGATAACTTATTTAGGTATAATACTATCTAAAGATATTAAATCTATTATATATAATAACTATAATACCTGTTTTCTTAATATACAAAATATTTTTAATACCTGGAGTAATATGTTTTTTACTATGGAGGAGAGACTTACAATTATTAAAATGATAATATTCCCCAAGATTTTATACTTAATACAATCAATAAT
Organism: Protopterus annectens; assembly: GCF_019279795.1. Lineage (NCBI taxonomy): Eukaryota > Metazoa > Chordata > Ceratodontiformes > Protopteridae > Protopterus > Protopterus annectens. The sequence continues at coordinate 1,254,208,799 of NC_056733.1, forward strand.
ACTTTCACCTACAAAAATAATTATCAAGAAACTGAATACACTAATGTTAAATTTCTTATGGACACCTAATAGACCTAGGATTGCATTAAAGAAACATACTAATAGCTGGTCTCAAGGGGGTATTTCTTTTCCAGACTTTAATTTATATATTATCTCTTCTATTATAAAAGTTATTACTTTATTAATAGATCAGTCATATATCGCAAAATGGAAAGATTATTGGGAGCTAATTAGTATGCACTTCATGAAAATCTCCTTAACACATAAAAATATGATTGTAAATAACTCCATGTTGTGGTTGCTAAAGGAATTTTGTACTTCACCTATTACACCTAAACATATGGTTTGTTACCCATTAAATATTATTATTAGTTATCGTAACTTTATATTCATGCACCCTAAGTATAGGGAATGGAATTTTATTGTATTCCTATAATGTATACTCAGGGTATGCTTATGTCATCTACTTCTGAAGGAGCTCATTTAGCTATAGATAATGATCTAAAGTACTGGTATCAGCTGATATCTGATAATAAAGTTAAAAATCTAGATTTCTTAAAACAAGAATTTGATCTAAGAGAAACTTGCTGGTTAGAGGTTCAGATCTTTAGACAACATCTCATTGATAGAATAGATCTAATGTCTATAACAGTTAAAGAATCTATTCCAAAACTGATTGATTACTTGATATTAAATTTACAGCATAAAGTTTCTGATAAAGGTAAACTTTCATATATACATAAAATGATCAGACAAGAAACTTTTTACAGTGTAGATTCATACTGGAATTATTTCACCTCTATTAATGGGGACCCACCAACTCAACAAGATAAACAATATATATTGGAATCTGCTTATAGAACTACATCTTCCATTGTCTGGAGACTTTATACATGGAAATGTTTACATAGATCTTTTTATACACCTTTGATGATGAATAAAATAAATAATAAAGATAATCTATGTAAGAGATGTAATGTAGAAATTAATGCTGACTGGGCTCATATGTTTTATGACTGTATGAAGTTGAAAGAATACTGGAAGTCAATTAATGAATTTTGCAGGCTCTTTTTACAGATAATTTCATTATTTCTAAGTCTCTTATATTATTCAACACACCTGTACCTCAATGTGTTAAAAAGATTAAGCTTCCCTTGTTATGGTCTATCCTAGCAGTGGCCAGGAAAATAATAACTAGAAATTGGATTTCAGATACACCTCCTTCGTTCAATGAATTTAAAATTGTTATGAATATAATGTGCCATATGGAAATAAGCACAATTAGAATGAGAACAACTAGAAAAACATCATATTATATTGTATGGGATAATTTACAAAATTTGTTAAAAAAATTCTAATTTCAATAGCACGGTATTTTAGTTTAATTAATTGATCTGATTGTAGTGGATGTCTTTGTAAATACTTTAGTTGTTTTGTTGAATATTACAATAATACCTATTTTTAATTACTTGTATAAAATTGTTATGATATTTCTCTTATATGTTAAAACAATAAACCTGTTTTGAAAAAAAAAAAGAAGAAATAGAAGGTGTGGTAGGTAACTGATGTAGTACAAGTAAGTATAGCCTTAGAGCTATTGTTATACAGACATCAATAATAAATAGAAGGTATGGTAGGTAACTGATATAGTACAAGTAAGTATAGCCTTAGAGCTACTGCTATATAGGCATCAAGATTGAATAGAAGATATGGTAGGTAACTGATATAGGAGATTATGTGTGGCTGGGTGGCACATGTTGGACTTAGTAAGTCGGAAGCACTGAATGTATATATGAGGAGTCTGAGCTGTAAGTGAGATGTGGAGGAAAAGTGGGAAGGCTAGGAATATCATTTTTTTTATAGCCAGTGCTGGTACATCTACATAGCCAATGGGAGAACAGGTGTTGTTTCAGCGAAGTCTTAAAGCATTCAGGGCTGCTAGTAGACCTAATTGAAGGAGGGAGAGTATTCCATAGTTTTGCTATAGCGTACGGGTAACACATATGACCAGCAGAAAGGTTAGGTTTTGCTACATTAAGGAGCATCTGATTAACTAATCATGGAGGTCTATTTGGGTGATATATTGTGAATAGAGATGAGAGAATAGAGCAACTAGAAAGCTTATAGATTAGCTTATGAGCTATGGTTATTTGCAGGTATGTTAGATGTTGGGGAAGTTATAGCCAGTTTAGACACTGGAGTGATATGCAATGGTGGGAAGAGTGGTTGGCACTGGTTACAAATTTTGCAATTTTATTGTAGCATGAGTCCAGTTTGGATTTAAGAGATGATTGTATGTTAGTAGGAGAGGGGCACCATAGATCAAGGAGGGAAGTAGAAAGGAAGAGACAAGGGATAGTCTTGCTGCACAGGTAAGGAAGTGTTCATGTATGTACAGGGTGCCTAGTTTTTTGATGAGTTTTTTTGATGTTTGTTAATATGCTGGTCGAAAGTTAGGTGTTCATCTATGATGACCCCTAAAAGTTTGGTATATGGGACTATTTGAGGCAAGTGTTGCTGAGTGAGTTGACAGTAAATTCGTTTTTGGTTACAGATGTTGTTTTAGGGGGGTGAATAGCATGATTTTGTTTTTTAGCATTTAGGGTTAAATGGTTATTATACATCCAGGTTTCAGTGGAGGTGAAGACATTTTGGGTGAGTGTAAGTAATACTGAAGTAGACTTGGACATGCAGATGATGGTGAAGTCATCTTCATATTGGAAGACATAGCATGGGGTATGCTGGTATGGAAATCATTAATGAAAATGCTGAAGAGCAGTGAACCTAGTATGGACCCTTGTGGGACTCCAGTATCGATGTTGAGGAAAGGAGAGAGAGATTGGTTCCATCTGGTTGCTTATTGTCTATATGTAAGGTAGTTGGAAAACCAGCCTAGGATAGGGGAGAAATTCCTAAATTGCAGAGTTTGGTCAGAAGAAGTGGGTGGGAGACAGTATCAAATGCCTTGGAAAGGTCAAGAAATACTGAGGAGACAAGGTATCCTGAGTCTTGAGCATGGTTGACTGTGTCCAAGAAAGATATAAGAGCAGCGGTGGTGCTATGATTAGGCTTTAACCTATGTTGGGTTGGGGAGAAGAGGTTGTGGTGTAGTAGGTAGTTAAGTAGTTGGCTATGGATACATTTTTCCAGAATTTTGGAGATGGGAGAGAGGATGGCAATTGGGCAGAAGTTAGATGTATCATTATTGTTTCCACTTTTGTGGAGAGGGAGGTTAAGTGTAGTCCTCATCTTTAGTACATTTCTGGTCTAAGAAGTATTGCAAGTGAGCTTTGACCTATTAGACTACCAGCCAAACACCCCATCAGAAACATCCATCTACAGAGCACCTCCTAGGTCAGTCCTGAAAGCACCTACTTTGTGATAACAGTTCTTCAAAATAGCATTATGTACAGTTGTACTACCCTTGTTTCTCCTGCAAGCATTTTGTTGACTTGGGTTTCCTGAGGCAGTGTAGCAACTGCCTCATGTACACTGACAACCTTCTACTAATAATGCTCTCTAGTACAGCATGCAAGAGATGTATCTACATCAAGAATCTTGAATCCCTGCTCTCCAGCACTCGCAACACTAACACTGGAGAGGTCATCAACTAACCCACCACTACTCATGCACACAGTATACAGCCAACACATCAATCAACATATGTGAATGTTCTCTCAAACAACTTACTGAAACACCAGACACCTACAAAACATGACTGCTACAATTAAAATAGTTCCCATAGCACCCAACACACAAAGCAGCTTTACTATCAAATGACTGCAAATCAAAAGACTGAATCCCAAAAAGACTGAAAATTCAAAATATTGAATACATTTTTAATGCAAGGGGCAAGTCCCCCTGCTCCCCTCATGTGTGGGGCTGCACCCCCAACATCTCCTTCTAAATATATACACCAACTCCAAGATCACACAACAGTGGAGAAGGGGCAAATTCTATCATTCAATATTTTGAATTTTCAGTCTTTTGGGGATTCAGTATTTTGATTTTCAGTCTTTTGATAGTAAACCCACAAAGCAACACCAGTATCTTACCTACCAATCCCTTAAGGCGTAACACTCATAAACCAACTTTTCTTGTCATTGGAGACTCCATAATGAGACACACAGATGTTCCACTCATCAGGTTAGATAAGGAGAAAGTCACGGGCAGCAGCTTATCTGTTCTCAGGATTCATCAGATCACACATGCACTCAGGTCTCTTGGCAACAAGTAGCATTATGACTGTCATAGCTCATGTTAGACTGAATGATCTGAGAAGTGTTTCTCTGGGCTATATGAAGAGAGACATGATTGAGCACTCTGAGTATGTGTCCTAGGCATGCATGTCCCTAGCCTTGAGCAACATATTACCCACACCTAGAATGATGCCACAGTATAAAAAAATGATCAATTTCAATAATTGGCTTAGTTTTTGGTGTCATTCCAAGGGGATCGAGTTTCACTCAGCCTGGGATGACATGGTCAACAAACTGTGCTGCTTTGCCAGAGATGGTTTGCACCTGACACCACTGGGCTTTTGGCTGCTGACAAAGGCTCTTACCTCAATCACAGTGCCTTTTTTAGGCAAGGTTTCAAAAACAAAATTGCTGATGTGAAAACTACCAGTCATAACAAAATAAGGGTTATGCTGCTATACGCTAGGAGCTTAAACCAAAAACTGCACACCCTGGAAGCACACCTATACTGGAGGATATAGATGTTTTGTGCAGTCACAGAAACCTGGTTCAAAGCCTCAGAGAGTACCCTGGCCTTGCAAGGCTACAATGTTTTCCACACCTTCAGACCACAAAATGAATGGGTGAGAACCAAACGAGTAGGTGTTTCAATCTATATTACAGATAACTTCACCTCCTGACTAGTTAGGCAGGACAACTCCATGGAATTACTCCAACTTCAGATTACTGTGGATAAAACTTCCATTCAGGTCATAGCTAGTTGTAGATCCCCTTCCATGGATCATGATGCCCATGAGGCCTACTTGACCAATTTGGAGTCAATTCAAATATTGCCAAACACTCTGGTCATGGGGGATTTCAATTATCCCACTGGGAACTGAGAAACCTACTCTAGCCCTAACTCACAAGCATAAAAGTTCCTTGACTTTCTCAACTGAAATTCCTTGGAACAAATTGCTCAAACCCCAACAAGAAGAACAAACATGCTAGATCTCATCCTCACTGACATGACAAACAGATGTACCACTGCAACTCTCAGACCCTCATTAGTTAAATCGGGCCATAACTCAGTCACCATCAAACTGGCATTACACCAGAACTTACAAAGGATGAAGTCAGACAAAAAAACTTCAGCAAGGCAAACTATACCTTCCTAGGGGAAGGTATAAATGCATTCCAGGCCCCACCCCCAGCTAGAAGTGGTCACTACACCAAAGCTTACACTAAAGCCCTATGCAATTACTTGTGTAAGTGAATAGACTCGGGTATTCCAGACAGAATCAGAGCCAGAGCCCCAAGTAAAAACAAGCCACCTTGGTGGACATCCAGCATCAATAAACTTTACAACAAATGCAAAAAGTTGCTGTCTTGGAAAACTAAGACGAGGCTCCAAAAATGGCAAAGCACCCTCCTCAGCTTCAACAGACAAATAAGACAATCACACTAGCACTTTAAAGTTGCATTGTTTTAACTTGTGAATTTTTATCATTGGTTGATTGATTAATTGATGTGTTATTTAAAGATTTTTTTTCTTATTCTGTATTCTGATGAAGTCTTCCGACGAAAGCGGTTATTAAATTGATACTACGCTATTTCTTTTGTGGTTTATGCCTTATCGAAGCTTTTTTTCATGATCCTTGTTTCCTCACCATGGCTGAGGCGACAGACGAGCATTTACTGAATTTAAGTATTCACCCCACTCCTGGGAGTGATTCCAGCTCTAACATCAATAATTTACTTGTTTCCACCTTAATAGACATTCAGAATTCATTAAAGTTTTTGGTGTCTAAGGCTGCTAGTACACCATCATCTGCGGCGAATGCCTCTAGTCCAAGCGGTTCCTTTAAGGAACTGGATACTGTGATCGAAGTGGAAGAACATTCAACCAAAGCCGGCAGTAAAGGGTCCAGACGTCAACTTCTGGTTGATGGCTCTGCAGTTAAACCTTTGCTGGAAGGTATCAGCAATCCTTTTAGTGAGCACTCTACTTTTTCTTATTCTTTTCTCGACGAAGAATTTAGCCAAAAACAGGATTTATTGACAAGATTATTGAAAAGATATCGTTCCTTGTCTATTGAGAATTACTATTTTGAGCGTTGTATTGAACTGCGGGTCATGCCTAAAGGACTCCGGTTTTTTAAATGTCCAAATGGTGTGAAGATAGGCGACCCCATGTTCGGCACTCTCGTTTCCTTCTTCAACGAAGCAGGTATGTCATTTTTGAAACTTTTAATTGATAACAATTCTGCCAAGATGGCTGTTTTGAAGGAGGAAATTTGCCAATTAGAAAAAGAAATAAAGAGAGTTGGCAATGAGCGTGTTCAATCCGAATTTTTTAGTAATTTATTCGACAAAGTTGACAAGCATTCTAATGAAATTACTAATAGGAAGCATATGAAACTTGAACGGGACATTGCTTCTTACAAATCTAATTCTGCTTATAACTTTTTTGTACCTGGCAACAAGGAGCCCCATTCTAGGATGGCGGCTTCGCATTTTGGTAACAAACGTTTTTACAGTACTGTTGTTGACAACAACAGTAAGGTTTTGTCTGCCGAACCTGTTGTAAATTACCGGAAAAAACCCTTATTACCGGGTTTTGACAGTAGTTCTAATACCGGTTCCATCAATGACAGGGGCAAAAACAGAAACGGGGGGCTAAAACAAATGTACGCAACATGTGTCTTCTGACGAGGCCGGTATGGCCATTGTGACTGATTCTAATGTTAACACAGTCAACAGCTTGGTTAACAACACCACCTCGGACTTGTCCAACTCGGTTACTTCGGCTTTTTTAGGGAAAAGAATCCCACAAGTCAAAAAGACAATGCTCACCAGGAGCCGGACTTTTCTGGGCTCCAACTCCTCCGAGGAAGAGAATTAATTCATGAAAAAGAAAACTTTGACATTATTAATTTAACGGATTTTTCTTTTAGTAATGCTGAATATGATGTACTTAGACGTGGTCTTAATTTCGTTCCTACTGTGAGGACGGATTATGGAAAAACTGTTTTAGACATTAAAAAATTTGTGAGGAAATTAAACCTTACATATATTTTGAATGACATTCCTGAAGTTAGGAATACATTAAAAAAGCCTTCAGTATATAACCCCCCTCTGGTACACACTATTAAAGTCTTTGAGGATTCATGTCTAAAGGAGCTTGATAATGTTTTTACAAGCAATTTTAGACATAGACACAATTTGAATTTAAATGAGAGAAAAGCCTTTAATGAATTACGGCACAAAAATAGTTTTTTGCGTTTTATGAAAAGTGACAAGGGAGGGAACATTGTTATTATGACACAAGAACAATACATTAGGGAGATGTTAGTTTTACTAGAAAATCAGGATGAATATGAAATTATTACCCTTTATGAAATAAAGAAAAAAGAGGGGTTTACACATTCTCTTTTGTATGATGCTCTTATGAATAACGAAATAGATCTGGATGTTTATGAATTTTGTGTGATTAATAAACCGAGGGTAGGGGTTCTTTTTGGCATTCCCAAAACACACAAAAGTACTACCAATCCTCCATTTAGGCCTATTGTGTCTTCCCCCCATTCAGTAACTGAGGGTATTTCATTAATCTTGGATGCCACTTTGGGACCCTTGGTTTCTAAGCAAGAATCCTATATTAAAGATTCGTGGCATTTTTTAAACAGGTTTAATGAATTTGCTAGTAAACGTACTTTTGATCCTAAGAAGCACATCATGTTTACCATAGACGTGGTTTCTTTGTTTACATGTATACCCCATGACGAAGGTGTTGATGCCATACGTACCTTATTGAGTAAACATGGTGAATTTAGTAGTGGTCAAGTCTCTACAATTTGCAGGTTTCTTGATATTTTGTTACATCATAATTATTTTTTGTTTGGGAATTCCTATTACAGACAAAAGAGAGGTGTTGCGATGGGGTCCTCCGCCGCTCCCTCCTACGCCAATTTGATTATGTCATGGTGGGAAGATTTTTTTCTGAGCTCGCTTAAGACTAGTTTTCATATGTTATTATATTTTAGATTTGTTGATTATTTGTTTTTTATTATTGAAGGTAACCAAGGTACAATTGATGATTTTCTTACAAAGATTAATCATCAGGTTGGTTTTTTGAAATTTATTCTAGGGAGCTCAGGATTGTGTGTTAATTTTTTAGATGTTGCTTTAAGGTGGGATACTACGGATGGAAGATTTAATAGTAAGATACACCGTAAAGAAACCTTTACAAATAGTTACCTTCATTTCGACAGTGCCCATCAAAAACACACTATTAAGAATATCCCTAAGGGACAAATCATTAGGGCCTGTCGAATGACTTCATCTGAACATGACTTGATGGATGAAATTGTTTTTATCAAAAAATTGTTTCTTAATAGAGGGTATCCTAGTTCTATGTTGGACGACACTATTACATTAGTATTGAGTAAGAGAAATACCAATTATCCAGCACTACTAGATTATAACCGGGTTAATAATACTGCTGCATTAATTTCTAAAACATCTATCAACAAGGGTTTAGATGGACCAGTTTGTTCTTTGGGAATGAGTATTGATGGGCAGGCCATAAAGAATTTGATTGAAAGAAACTGTAAAATCATTCAAGGGAACGTTGACATCTTTAGAGTACTAGGTGAGAAACCGAGTTTTGTTTTTAGAAACACTTATAACATTAAAAAGGCATTGGAGGTTAATAACACACAAACAGTTAGCAATAGTACTGGTACTAAGGGTGTTTTTCCTTGTTACAATTGTAACATGTGTAGGTTTTTGTCCTTGGGGCCATTGATAGTTATTGAAACTATTGATAGGACATTCCATGTACCAGAATATGTTAATTGTTGTACTAAGGGGGTGATTTACATTGGTTTATGTTGTTCATGTCCAGCTTTTTATGTTGGAATGACGACAAGGTGTTTAAAAACACGCATTCGTGAACATGTATACAGTATTAAGACTCATGATGAATCAAATGCCTTATTTAAACATTCTGTTGTGTGTGGGAATTTTAAAAAATTTTTATTTACTGTTGTTGAGGTTTGTAAATCTGATTTGAGGGGGGGTGATTTTAGGAATTTTGTTAAACAAAGGGAAGCATTGTGGCAGATCAGATTAAAATCTGATCAATATCCTGGTTTAAATGAGACAATTAATATTAAATGTTTTTTAATGAATAGCAAATTAAGTATTGACAAAAATATCACTGCATCTCTGTTCAACTGAATCACACTAGCACTTTAAAGTTGCATTGTTTTAACTTGTGAATTTTTATCATTGGTTGATTGATTAATTGATGTGTTATTTAAAGATGTTTTTTTCTTATTCTGTATTCTGATGAAGTCTTCCGACGAAAGTGGTTATTAAATTGATACTACGCTATTTCTTTTGTGGTTTATGCCTTATCGAAGCTTTTTTTCATGATCCTTGTTTCCTTGCCTTGGATTTCAGAGTTGAAATAAGACAATATGTCAAATCCTGTAATGGTAACTTTGACAAAAACTTAGCAATCACAGCCAAGGATAACCATTAGGGCTTTTACAGCTATGTACGTAGCCTAAGATGTAGGACCCAAGCATGTGCAGAAACAGTGACTAACGATATCACACACACAGATCCTGCAGAGATAGCAAACCTGCTGGTGGACAGATCTGACAAAATTTCACTCCCTCGTCCCCTCCAAACTTATCAACAAACCTTGCCCCAAACCCCCCAGTCTGCATATCTAAAGAACAGGACATTAATGCCTTGTTTAAGGCAAAACAAAAAACAGCCTTTATTGGACCAGACGGCATCCCAGGCTGTCTTCTTAACAAACTAGAACATGAACTAGCATCACCATTAAGTACACTTCAATCACAGCCTAACCACAGGCTATGTTTCTGTGGAATGGAGAACAGCAACAGTTATTCTCCTCCACATAGGTGGCTTAGCAACAGAACAGGGGAATTATAGACCCATAGGTTTTATCAGCCTCATCTGTAAGGCCATGAAACTTATTATCATGGACCTCATAAATAAAGACCTGGGCAATCTTCAAACCCTGGATCGATCCAATTTGGCTTTGTCAGGGGCAGATCCTGCCTGTTAAACCTGGTGTATTTCTTTGAAAATATGACCAGGGCCATTGACAAGGGCAAATCTGTAAACACAGCATACCTCAACTTGGCCAAGGCCTTCAACACAATCCCACACTCAGGCATTACTGATAAACTTAGCAAATTGAATGCAAATGCCTTTGTTGTAGGATGGGTTGCCAACTGTCTCACAGACCAGTCACACACTATCAAAGTGGGTGATTCCACATCAACCAGCAGACCACCAGTGAGGTGCCACAAGATTCAGTGCTGGGCCCCCTACTGTTTGGTATATACTTCTCAGAAGTTGAGGCCAAAACTGGGTGTGGCTAACCAAGTTTGCAGACAACTGCAAACTGGGTGCAATTATTGCATCCCCAAATGATGTCAGTATACTTCAAGAAGGTCTTACACAGGTCAATGACTGGTGTCTAAGTCACAGTCTCAAGCTAAATGCAAAGAAATGCATAATCATTCCCTTCGATTAAAAACAACATCCCTTCATACAATCAAATTAAAAACAATACCCTATGTACCTATGAAGTAGTCAGGGATCTGGGATTGCAAGTAGACTGCGACCTTAACTTTGACCACCATATGTCTACTGTAGTAAGGAAGGTCTTCTAAATAGCACACTTGATTAGCAAAGGCATTGTCTCTAAAGAAAATAAGTTATAACCCCTCTGTAGTCATCATTAATCAGGCCCGTAATTGAGTATAATGCCCCTTTTGGCATGTATTGCACAAAGCCCCTGCAACAATTGGAGAGACCTCTGAGGTTTCTAACAAAAAAGATTAATGGAGTCCAGCACGTGCCTTGTACAGACTGACTAAAGTCCCTCTCACTATACTCAGTATTGTATAGAATTCTAAGGGGAGACTTATGCCTGCTTACAGAGCAATCTCCGACTCAAACCTAATGAATTTGCTGAACATCCGTAAATCAAACAGGAGTAGAGCTACCCATTCCAGGGAACTAACTATGGCCTGTGACCTGAATAGGATGTGCTGTAGGGACAGATTTTTCTCCAAGCAACTGCTGCAGCTTTGGAATAGGCTGCCAATTCATGTGAAGTAGAGCAGCTCTATGACACTGTTCAAAAGGAACTTAGACAAGTGGATGGGGCACTGTACATTCATCCAATGATAATGCCCACAGCCCTCCTGGACATGGGCAGTCATTACTAAATACAATTCTGGGTATTGACTAGAGTATCTATGGTATTATATTGGGATGAAACAGCTAGGCTTGAAATGACCTCCGGGTTGATAGCCTAGTAACCTCCAATGATCCTATGATCCTATTATTATTATTATTTGTGTCTACAATCAAACATTTGATGTGCCCACAGTCAATAGTGTGACTATCATTACTGAGTACAGAGACTTTCTGTGGATGAAAATAAATGACTCTGCTGTCATGATAAAGTTAAATGAATATTCTGGCTTTGCAGGGTTAGTGTATATTTGTATGAAGCAATCTGTAATATTTTCCTGTGGACATCAAGCTGGAATAATTTACTTTGGACATTTTTTATCACAATCAGACATGTGAGGTATCTGTAGTCAAAGTGTCATGTAACTGATGAGTATGGACATTGGATGATTATAATGAAGGCTGTATAATTTATCTTTTAAGGCTGAAATGTTCTGATATGAGGAATTTTATTATTGACTAGTAAATTTTATTTCACTTCTCGCTAGGAAAATGTACAAGAGTACAGATTTAAAACACACTCAAATTTTGCTTTATTAAACACTGAAATTAATTATTAAATTAACAATCCGGTAGTTAAGTGTACATTTTGCCTGCCCAGCAATTAGTCTCACACTCCAGTACTGTATATCAAACCATCTCCATCAGTCAAATGATAAACAACTGTTAACCATCTACAAACCACAAAGGGCTGCTTGGGTCAGTCTCTATTCTAATAATGTAGCTAGAATTTGGAATAAAGTTCCTATATCAAATCAGATCTATATCATACCTTCATCTTTTCAAACCATTACTAAATGACTTCCTCTCTGCTTCATGGCTTTTTTCCTGCTCCTCATCTGGGACATAGGTTTTCCTAACATCTTTCATCACCTTTTTATATCTCCCTTTAAAGCACCAATCACTCAAACTGCTTATCCCCTTATAATACCTCAATTTATTGTAGTACTTAAAGTACTATACATGCTTCTAATTAGCACAACCAAACTACTGTTCCATTGCTACTTCTCTGTTAACACTGTCTTATCCCCTCAAATACCTCACTCTAACATATTTCTTACATTATTCCTACCTGCCTTATACATCACTCTTCCATCTGTAAATTCTCAATACAATGCTTGTATATTAATGTTTGTAAATATCAATCCAAAGTTTGTTTGAATCCTAGTAATACAATATCAAGATCTTTCCACGCCACCTCTCTCCATTCCCTCTCCAGGTAGGAAAAAAGATGCCAGACCATCATTTTTAAACTTCATCTTTAAGACAATTCTTTTTCTGATTGAAGTGAATGCCTGTAATATTTAACCATTTAATTAAAGAAAAGGTCCATTTGGGGTTATTCATTGATTCCATATCTCCAAGATTACACTTTTAGTTGCCAAACTGACAAGTAAATCTAGTGTGGTTAAATCCAAACAGAATCCACGGAAAGGAGAACCAGCCAACAAATTGTTTTATGATATCTTTTTAACTGCTTATTTAACTGCTTATTAGATTAACTAATCAAGGTATCACGTGACTACAAGTGTTACATTTAAATCCACGTTACACTGTTTCCTTTTTATCTTGATAAAGCCTGGTATTAACCAGGCGAAAGCGCTTGATTTACTTGGTTTTGTGGTTAAATAAAAGTCTTCGTTTTTATTCATCACTATTTTTCGTTGGCTGATTCTCCTTTCCGTGGATTCTGTTTGGATTTAACAGTTTTTTGAATTTTTGTACTCATTTAGAAATCTAGTGTGGTACTTTTCTTTACAAACTGGACAAATTTCCTAGAATCCATATAAACAACAAAAATAAACATAAAGATCTTCTGTATGAGAAGTCAGCTGGAAAGTTTAATACCACCATGGACAAATATGTGGACATTCCCACCACACAAATTTCCATGTACCTAATTTGCCACAATCATGCAAGCAGTACTTGTCATAATTTGCCCAACCCAACTTTGTGCAGTCACATAAGCACTAAAAAGAATATTAGGTTCATAGGTGCTTACTATGCTAACAACCACAAGGGCCTTTTTAAGCCCAGACATGCATCCCAAATCTCTGACAAATTCTGATAACCTTGATAAGTGTAAGCATTGGCCTGGGAGATGAACCATTTACAGGTTACTTGTTTGAATCAGAGACATAGGTGCCAAACCAGGCATAAATTTCCAGTTTCCCATCCAATTGTCCATGTTGCACTTGAATTGGATTAGGGAGGAACTCTGTTTCACATAGATTTGGAGCCTGTTTCATAGACAAGGTAGTCTCTGGGATACATACCTATCTCTCCAGCAGGTCCTATTTATATTACAGGCAAGGTTTAAGTCTTTAGAATGGGTAATTCTGGTATTGTTTGTTTTGTGGATATGCAGGAGGTCCATCAGAGTGGGGTCTGACAATGCCCTGTATGCCACCCATAGATCTTCATGCAAAAGCCTGTAGGAGAGAATGCAGGGAAAAGGCCTTGAGGTGGTCTACATAGGACATATTACTTATGCCCTGTATTATTTTAGTGAGAAACCTCTATGGATGTTCCAGTTGTTGGATATGCCTGGTTAGGTACATACCAATGGGGGGATTGTACTCATTGATAGGTCTGATAAATGCTGAATACAGTGGAACAATGACTTCCTTGGACTTAGATGCCATACCTTTGTTTATAAGTTGTGCAACATGGAATGATTTCCTCACCACTGTAGACACATGGTGATCAAAGGCTAGATTACTATCTATGTGTGTCCCTAAGTCCCTGACTACTGATTCAACTCTAAGGGGTGTGTTCTCAATATGATAGTTACCAGGGATGTATGACTTCCCAAAGGATACTATTATGCATTTCTTGGCATTTAGTTTTAGTCCATGGCTCTGACACCACTTGTTTGTCTGTGTCAGCCCCTCCTGGAAAACATATTTTGCTCATTAACTCTACTTCTATTGTTTTTATCAACAAACAATGCTGTTTTCAAACATTTAACAAATCTGAGAATTATTTTTGATTAGTGATCTCTGAATTTCACTTAAGAATTATTCTAGACAGATCTTTGGATCCACTGGTCGTATAGTTTTATATAGATTGATAATGCACTCTTTTTATCAAACGTTATAAAATCTTTCCTACAAAAGTTATACGCATAAATATTCCTCTTTCCAGAGGCTCACGTAATTGAGAAAGCATGATAACGTCACTCTTCAATTTAACATTTAGAAATACAAAATTTGAATAATCATAGGATCATATGAAGTTACTAGGCTAGTGGCTCTGAGGCCATTACAAGACTAGCAAAGAATTTAGCCCATGTTCTGACAAGTCGGCACCTGATGCCCTTGTCCAGCAGGGATACAGATAGAATCCCAGGGGTGTATTTTCTGTTCCCCATCCAGTTACCAGGTTGCACCTAAAAAGGGTTAATGAGATACTCTGCTTGATGTGGAGAGGGAGTCTATTCCACAGAATGGAGAGTCTCTGGGACACAAATCTGTCCCAGCAACAAGTCTTATTGATGTCAAAGACTAGGCTGAGGTTGTGCCTGCGGGTTACCCATGTGGAGCTTGACTTGCGGATATGCAGCAGTCCCATCAGGCAGGGTCTGAGATTGCTCTGTATGCCAGACAGAGGTCACTTCTGAGGAGTCTGTAGGAGACTGAGCAAAGGGACAGCACTTTTAGCTTATCTGTGTTATGTAGATGTTTGAGGCCCTGGATTCTCCTGGTGAGGAACCTCTGTGGTCTCTCCAGCTGCTGCACGTGCTTTGTGAGATACATGCCGAAAGGGGCATTGTACTCAATAATAGGTCTTATAAGGAAAGAATACAGGGATGTTATGACCTCCTTGTCCCTGGATGAGATACCCTTATTAATAAGGTGGGCCACATAGAAAGCTTTCCATATAATGGATGCAACATGGTGGTCAAAAGTCAGTTTGCTATCAACCTGGGTGCTCAAGTCCCTCAAGACCGATTGTGTACTTAAGACCTTGTTATTAATGTGATAATTTGTTGGGATGTTACTCTCCCAAAAGGGGATGACAATGCATTTTTTTGGCATTCAGTTTGAGATCATGTTTCTGGCACCAGTCATTTGTTTGGGTAAGACCTTCTTGGCTTCTTATGTATGTACTATTGAAAAATTTCCATTTTATACATTTTTATAAACTTTTTATAAATTTTAGTATGCATTATGAGAATGGAATGTTAAACCACACCATTTTCAATTGTGAATGTTTAGTTTTTAAACTTACTAATGTGTGCAATAGCCCTGCAAATTGTATTTATTTACAGATTCTATGCAAGGTAAAAATTGTAGTTGTCATTCTTGATTGAACACATAAAACAGATTTGCATCTATTGAATTATTCATTGTAAAGTAGTTAATCCCAACTTATTCTGGATCTTTAATATTATCGCCAAATTGTATTTACACTTTAAAACTATTTTCGAAGGGTCTTAGGACAGGCACCTATCCAGAAAAAAATTAGACCACAGTAGTCTCATTTTGTTAAGCTGTTTTGAATCTGGAAGAACCAACACATTCTGTATAAAAAATATCCAGAAAGGAAAAGTTTTGCTCTTAAAAAATAGTTTGTCTGGTAAAGTTAATAACTTGTGCATTTTTAAATATATTTCTCTGAGCTGAAGGTAAGATACATGTTTCTACTCAACTGAATATTTCCATCCTAAAAAAATTAGAGTTAGAACTTTTATATTCCCTGAAAGCAGAACTTCTTTATAAATAAACATTTCTGTTTTTCATTTATTGCATACTCAGTAAAAAGACTGGCTTGGTTTAAATTAAAAAAAAAAAGATTTTATAACAGGGAATTTACTGAAGTAAAAATATGCATTAAATCATCTGTTTAGATAAATAGTTTAAAAGCTTTATCTTGTATTTTATATATATATATATATATATATATATATATATATATATATATATATATATATATATATAGTTATAGAAAGAGTTGGAGAAAGAAGGCAACCTTAACTGACTCCAATTAAGTGTTAGGATAAGGAGAATCTGAATTATTAATTGTTATGAAATATATGGCCTGAAAAATGCAATGATTACATTTTTTCAGTATGATAAAATTTCTAGGTGGTCTAAAATACATAAAAAATCTATTATTAGATTCAAAGGCCTTACAGACATGTAATGAACATAACCTAAACTGAACTCAGACTCAGACTCTAACTCTGACTATGATGTGACTGACTCATACAAGCACAGGAGCAATAACATTTAACCAACCGTCATTTTATTCAGCTTAATAGCTACACCACCTGAACAGAGCAAGAAAGGTTCAGCTAAAGTTCTGTCAACCAATCTGTTGTTAATCAAAGAATGTAATAGCAATCCTGATGATCCTGACAAGATAATTCCTTTATTTGCATAAAGTTAAGTCCATCCATAACCCCTTTTTCCTATTTCTGCACATGGGATCGGGGTGTCACTTCAACAGTGACAGTCATCTTAGCCAGGGTTTACACTGCTGAGTGGCCAGCCCTGCCAAACCACACACGATTTAGAGTGTCCAATTTATCTACCGCATGTCTTTGGAATATGGGATGAAACTCACATGAGTACAGGGAGGGCATGCAGACTCCGCACAGAAGGTAGCCCAGCCAAGACTCAAACTGGGGAATCTCTTGCTGTGAGGATATAACACTATCCACTGTTCAACTGTGCCACCTGTCTATTGCATAAAATTAAGTACTTGACATAAATTGTCAAGTGATTTGTATTCATTGCCAGAGCAAACACCGTATAATCTTTTCTATCCTACTACATTTTGGATAGCCACATAGTCTTTCAATATATATACTTTATATTTCATAAAGATATTTACAGACAAGTGTAATAAGCACAATCAAATAAATATCCTTCATAGGATTGTAGGTTTAGTTAACAAGCTTAAGACCTACTGGTCAGTGAGGCATCTGATGCCGCAAACTGCTAGCAATGTAGTCATCAAGTTTCATCTTGAAGACAAGCAATGATGGGTTGGTTTTAACACAGAAGGAGAGTTTGTTCCACAATTTTAAATGTTTATGGATGCACAGCGAGCAGAATATTTGTATAAATAACTGTAGTACCCTTAGATTTACCTGTACAACAGTGACATATATTATATAGAACAGCTGTGCCATGCAGAGTACTTATACTGTTGCAGCTCTTGCCAAAAGCTATGGTACACATGGGACATGCATATCATCATGGGCAGAACTGTTGCAGTAATTGTGGAGATCTGGCACTGTCCCTACAGAGATGATGTCATAACACAGGCATGCATTCCCTTTAGTGACAGCTTACCTCAACATGGTTGAATACTGTCCAGAGGCAACAGATAGAAAAATATGTAAGCAGTATACCCATGCAAAAAAACAGTATGCTACAGAACATGTTTGGTCAGCTGCTATACCTATCAGACTGCAGTGAAGTAGTCTCATAAGAAATGTTGTTAAAGATTAAGAATTAAGTCACAATTACGTATAGCAAAACACAGCACTGTGGAATAGATTGATATTATCCTACAAAGTTAGCCACAGTGTCTATAAGGACATGATAGTAGATTGGTTAATAATCTTTTCAGGCTCTGTTATGTTACAGTAAGGTTACCAGTGTTTAATAGTCACTAACCTGTTTTAGCAGTGGACAACCCAAGGTGCCAAGCTGCACTACAGTATGTCCAGGAGAAAATAAATGCAATATCTGAATGAGGGTGGTATCCAGTACTGCTTCTATGTCTACTCAATCAAGAATAATATCTATATAATGTATTACCACAGACCTTCATTCATATTTCTATCTGTGTGTGTATATATATATATATATATATATATATATATATATAGTATGGATCTACTTTCATTCCCTAAAAACGCATTTCACCAAATTTCAATTGACCCACACCAAATCAGTGAAAGCTCAAAATAGTAGTGCGATCCTGGAGTTAGTATATATAGTTAGGGGGAATGTGGGGGGCATAGCCCCAACCTAGTTTGCTTTTATATTTATGAATCTCATTTCACTGAAAGCTAACAATATAAAACCAAAAGTAGCTGGGGGGGGCTACATTCCTCATGCACCTCCTAACTATACAACATATACTAACTCCAAGATAGTACTACAGTGGGGAAAAGGGCATATACATGTTATTTGCCTAACAGTACTTACATTCAGTGAAGTGTAATTTGGTGAAATGAGTTTTCAGTGATTTGAGCTTTCAGTGATTTGGTGTGAGTGATTTTGAAATTCAGTGAAATGTGTTTTCAGAGAATGAAAGTAGACACACATATATATATATATATATATATATATATATATATATATATATATATATATATACATATATATCAAAGATCATGGAACAGTGGGTATTGAGAAATTTTCCCTTTTTTTTCTTTTTTCAGTGTTTTAGGGATCAAACATACAGCTGACACTAGGAGGCTTCTTGATCTGCCATAACCCAATATCCATGTCAGCTTTACCAACTGCCAAATCTTATGGCCCCCTCTTCTGCTCTGTTCTGATTACATAGGTGCCATGAATTAGCATCTCCATAGGAATTATATGCTGATTGCCAACAATGGCCACACTTAGCCACACATGCTGGTATCATTTTTATACATTACCCTGTATTTTTTGTAGCTCAGGCATTATGTTGTAAAAAGCTTTGTATTACAGGAGGGTACATTGATGGGCAGTTTCATATAGACATGACTGCACAGCTACATTTGACCCTTTACATAGGCATAGCTATACAAAGCACTAACACAGTGCTATAGTTATTCTAACACTTTCTTAAGTATTTCAGTTCCTGCAGTGTAGACCACATCTGCTGGTGGGAAGTATGTAATGGAGGACTATAGAGTTCATCTGGATGGATGCTTGCTTACTATGAGCTGTGGCTGCCAGAACATTTTCAGTTCATTCTGTACACTGACAGAAACACTTGGTCATAGAAAAGAGCTGGTTGTGATGCACTGCTAGGATTGTTTAAAATGGTTGCATAATCACTCAGAACAATGAACCAGGAAATGAACTCATTAATCATATAGAACTATGAATCAGGATATTAACTAATTAATCACGTAGCACCATGAACAAGGAAATTAACTCATTGATTTAATAGAATAACACCACAAACCAGAATATTAATTAATTTATTTTCCAATACTCTGTCCTGGTTACAGAGGAGGCAGGGTCTATGCTAGAGCTCATCAGGTATAAGGCAGAGAACCAACACAAGGTGGTATGCCACACCATTGCAGGTTATACACAGCCAAACACTGCACTGTACACTAACAACTAATTTAAATTATGCTAGTTCACCTATCTATAAGTCTTCGGGATATAAGAGGGAATTGAAGCATCATGGAGACACAAAGTGGATGCAGAAAATAGCCTAGCCAACGAATTACACCAGTAAACTAAATGCTGCTGGGCAACCACAGTGACTACTGCAACTTTTTGATATCCTGACAGTAAATCAAACATACAGAGCTGTAAGAGTGAGTGAAAGCATTTAAAATAAAAGGAAGAAAATGTGAAGTAATGCAGAAATAGAAGGTAGATATGGTGACACAAATGAACACATACCAGGAATGCTGAGTAACATAAGTAATATCTCACAACTCCAAGAAGGCATTAGGAGGGAGCACATCAAGATGGAAGCTTTGAAACCTGAAATATGAATATAAGGGTGGAAGCTGACGCACTGCATTAACTAATGAAGCATCATGCAACCGAAGCTGTTGATTTAACAGAGGCAACTTCAAATGTTGCATAGCAGCACTCTGCATGAAGAAATAAATTCACCAAGAAAGCAACTTCTTTATGGGCCTTCCCAAAGGTTAAAGCATAAGGAGATTATGAAGAGAATATAACACAATTCAGAGATATCACATGGCTTTTACTTGTCAATAAAAAGAGTGCATAAGGCGAGCAAACTGCAGGCAGAACATTATCATCTCAGGCACTTCACTGTAAAGCTGGAGTGAGACGTAAATGTGTGGTCTTTGAAAAGAGCAACAGATAATGTATAAACATGTTTCCTAATTTGATTCATAACTGGCACAGCTTTATTGCAAAATATAAACTTATCATACTATTAAAAGAACTGTAACTTTAATAGAGCGTGCTTATGTTAAAAATAAAAAACAGCAATATACTCTATGAAATAAAGATATTCTCTAGACTCATTTTACTTATTTAAAGTTTTCAAAAGAATTAATGTACCAGACTTTGTTGTTAACAGAAACATTTTATTATAATTCTTTAATATATATTAAGATTGGCTTTTTTCTTTTACAGCAAGTTAACATTTCTAAAGGTATAAAACAAAGATGCCCCATCTCTATTTTCCTTTGCTTTAGTAATGGAACCTTTAGCACAAGCAATTATAAATTATGTCCTAATCAAACACTATACAATTAATGGTATACATAATTCTAAAAATACCTGTTTTTCCTGATGAAATGTTAAAGTGAGGCCACCTCTCCCTGAGTTGGTGGTAGTTTAGGTAGACCATGGATGTAAAAGATGCTGCAGCACCTATCAAAAAGAGCAGGGGTCCTTTATTTATATATAAAATAATTATTATTTATAACATATTTACATTTTTGCAAATATTTACAAATGTACAAATATACAGATATACAAATATATTTACATATATTCATAATTTCTTTACAATCATAGTAAATTGTCATCCCTATTAGACTTCCACTCCTTTTTCCATAATCACCATCTGATTTTACTTAATATTGTTTATTTATTTTATTTTTTATTTCATTTTACATTTGTTAACTGGGAAAAAACAGCTGGACTGGGTCCATTTTTAGTGGAGGCCAGGGGAGAAAAGCTCCAAAAAATATAAGAACAGTAACAAATTACAGATAGTACATGAATAACAGTCACATTTTCAAAGTTAACACAACAGTAGAGATGATTAATAGTAGCTTGCTTTGAGAGGACAAATTCCAAGAATTAACATAATAGGCTAGATCCTTGTTAGCACAAAATGGTTATGAGACTAAGATACTTGACATAGTAGATAATGTGTAAATAAATCAGGCATATATTGTGAGTTGGTTCAGTTGTGGCTAGAGAAGTCCAGTGACAGGAGGAAGTGAGTTAAGTTATACATGGGTAAATCCAAGTTTCTGGGAGATGTGATTTAAGTCGTTTTTTGAATTGTATAATATTTGTGGTAGAGGTAATGGGGGGGGGGTTGTTCCAGGCCTTAGCTATGATATGAGAGTAGAGAGATTTACCTGCAGTGTTGTTCGTCCTTGTGGTACAGAGAAGAGATTTAGTGGTGGAGGGGAGGGGGCGAGTGGTAGAATAGTGGGTGAGCAGTTGTAGGGCAGGTATTTTCTCAGGGCTGGTCAGGATATTAAATGCAGTAGTTAGCTGTTGGAAGGTGAGTAACTGGGGTAATTCAAGCTATTTAAGTTGTCTTAGTACTTGGCAGTGGTGGTTTCTAAATGTAGAGTTACTGGCAAATTTTGCAATTTTGTTGTAGCATGATTCCATTTTATCAAGATCACTTTTTCTAATATGGGTTAATATTGTTGCTAAAATCCATTTAACATTAAATATAATTTCATTTATTCTTTCATTCCATATAGCCCATATGACATACAATAACTTGCATCTATTCTTTTAACATATTCTTTACTTCTAGTCTTAAAATGTCCATACTTAATCATATCCATGTTTATTTTATCCACTTCTTTTATATCTTCAAAAAGTCTTCTTTACATAGTTTTCCTCATAACTTTTTTACTCTTTTACATTTTAAAAACACATGTTCTATAGTTTCTTCTTCTTTTAGACAAAGTAAACATATTCTATCACTTTTCTTTTTATATGGCATATTTCCTTTTACTGGTAAGTTATCCATTTCCAGTCTCCAGAAAGAATCTTGGCATACTACCTTCTGATTACACCTGTTGCTTCTTATTTTTTGTAACCCTTAATTTTTTTCAGCTGTTAAATTTTCCCATAGTTTTACACAGTAATGGATTATCATTGCATTCTTATACCATAATTTTCTATATAATCTATTTTTATTTTCTACAAAAATATTTTTTCTTGGTAACATTTTATTTCTTCATTTATATACTCATTTTCTTTTTTTCTGTTTTTACCATATCCCAAAATGTAGCATACTAATATTTATACAGTTTTGCTACTAATCTCTCTTATTTTTAATTTATCCACTTTAACACTTGTACACATTTAAAGAAGCAGCATATACCACTGGGTTAATTAACCCTAAACATCATTCCTCTTTATTTTCCCACAAAGCTCCTCTTTTACTGGGTTTGGAACCCCATAAAATTGAAAAAAAATCTGCAATAATTTCTTTACAAATACTGTTGGCAACATAAATACACTTGCTAAGTATGCTGTTTCCCATCAGTACTGGATTTAGCAAATATGCCTTTTTCTGAATGAGAATTTATATGTTCTCGAGTAAAGATAGTTTTGTTTTATTTCTAATATTGTTTTTCCCATTCAATTTTCCTTACATCTTTATTCCAAAAATGTATACTTACAGAGAAATTTAATTAATTGAAAAATATATACCACTATCTTTACTACATCATCTAAACCTTTAATTTTATCTTTATTTAAAGTCATCCATTTCACCTCCTGACAATCATCTGTGCAAATTATTACCCCTTTTATATACATTTTTTGCAATTATTATAATGTCATCTGCATATGTTAACAGAACTGGAATTCTTAACCCTTCAGTTGTTATATACCTAGCATTCTTCATTTTATAATTTATGTTACATACTATCACATTCATAACTGATGCAAAAAGTATACATCTCGATGGACATCCCTGTCTTACACCATTATTCATATGTACCTCTTGGCTTAACCAGCCATTTACAAGTATTTTTGCTTTATTTCTACTACATGCTGACATACATAATTTCCTAACATTCTCACTTATATTATGTTCTTTCATTATTTACCAAAGGATTTCGTGTCCTATTGCATCAAATGCCTTATTAAGGTCTCATATCATTATTTTAACTTCTTCTCTTCTATTTACAATATCATCCACAGTTTTTCTAACTATTATTAATTCTTGACAACCCTTCCCCTTTATACAATATATACTATCTTCCATAATAGCTCACATTTTAGTGTTATGTCTTCCTTTTTCCATATGAATTTAAGTATTCCACTTCATAATTCTTTATACATAAAACCTTCACTTAACCATTCATTTAAAATCTTTAAAAAATATTTTGCCAATTTCTTAATTTTTTATACATTTCATACCCTATTCCATATGGTCCTGCAGTCAAATCTCTACTTATTTGTTATAACACTTTTAGCTCATTTAAAGAAATCTCCTTTTCCAACTCTGTATTCTCTTGTTCTGTTAACTTTTTTACTTTCCATGTGTTTTCACTACCTTCTTTTTTCTTTCAAAATTTCTTGTACATGTTGTATTACACTACTCATAATCTTTCCTGAGTTCTTTCTATTTCTCCTTTTACATGTTGTATTTCTCTCATTATACTACCATCTTCCTTTACTAATCTGCTTAAGTAACTCAATACTTCTCTTTTTCCTTGTAAAAATATCTTTACTTGTATAAAAATGTTTGTATTTTTTCTTGATTTCTTCCATATAATTATTTCTCTTTGTCAAAATATTTTCTATCATTATGTTCTAAAGGTGCTGCGGTAGCACTGTCGCCTCACAGCAAGATGTTGTCGCGTTCAATTCTCAGCTAGAGTGTCTTCTGTGTGGAGGCATGCGTGAATGGGCATGCCTTCGTTGAAGGTTGTTCATCAGGGCTGGTAACTCGGCACGTAAAAATCCACTACCAAACATTAGCTGACCGGAGTTCCGCTGTGGCAACCCCCAACCAGGGTAAGCCGAAAGACACAACATGTTCTAAATCTTTCAATGCATTGTTAAAGTTTTTATATTTTCTTTCTCTACTTTTCTCACATCATACTGTCACTTTTTTACTGCCATATTTCCTTAAATATCATCTACCATTTAGACCAATATTTGTAAAATATTTTCATAGTATGATCTTTCCATATATTACTAATCTATTTCCTTCTTCATTCAATGCTTCCTTATTTATCCTTTTTATTCCTTTGCCTATTTTTATATATTCCTTGTTTTCCTTTATTTCTAGCCATATTGCAAGATGATCAGAAAATCCTGTTTTAATTATCTCCCCGTCTCCTATAACTAAACCTTCTGATACTATAAAATAATCTATTTCAGTTCTATACTTACCCCTTTTGTAAGCCCGTGAATCTTTGTCCCAAAGTTTTAACTTACCAGGTCTTATAACTTCTAAGATAATTTTTTTTTCTTTTTATGTTTGCCTCTTAAATCACAATTAAAGTATTCTGTTGTTATAATATGCATATATCACTACATAGTCTAAGATCTGATTAAATATGCTTTCCCTTTCTTTACAATGAGTATAAGCATATAATGTCACACCACTCACACCACTGCCTTTCTTTGAAAAGACTACAGTGACTAGAATTCCACCAACAACTCTTTCTACCTCAGTTACAACTGACCCACTCCATCCTAAACAAACCCTCCTCCTGTCCTGCTATCTCAACCCTCATCTCTCCTTACACTCCCAGTCATACACCCTGAAGCTCTGACCAACACCTCTTAGAAATCTATAAACTGAATAAAAACATAGGCAGACTTCTCTATAATCCCTCTGTTGCAAATACTTGGAATAAACATTTCCTTTGTTTAAGAGCTATCTCTAACACTAACTGCTTCAAAACATCTCTAAAAGACAGCCTGCTAAACTCTTGGTCCTGCTTATGCCCTAACCTGACTTAATATACCCTCCCCTCTATTACACTTTACCTCTCCTTACCCTTATGTTACTCTACATCTCTTTCAGCTTCTACCTCCAAACATATCCTCGCTGTGTGTTAACTTCCTCCATATAATTCATGCTCTAACTCCAAACAATAGTCTTGATTACAAACATCTGGCAGTCTATAAAAGTTACAGTTTACCTTGAGTTAATTTTTTTGTTAAATTCTTGTTAAAGTCTTACCACACTTTTCGGCCACCAAACCAAGATCGAAACACTAAAGGAGGAGGAGTGTCCATATTCACCAAGGATATTCACACTACCAGGTTAGTTGCCCAACACAATGTGTCTGAAATTCTCCAGGTGCAACTGACACTAGGTAAGACTGCAATCCAAATTGTAGCTTGCTACAGATCCCCCACCATGCCCCAAGATTCTCACTACACCTTTCTAAACATATTGGAAAATATTAATATACAACCAAACACCCTAATACTGAGTGATTTCAACTACCCTGCCATTAACTGGGAAAACTACTCGTGTACCAACACATTTGCCCCACGGTTCTTGGAATTCATAAATTCCAATGCCATGGATCAACTAATCCATAGTCCCACCAGGGGCTCCCATATCCTAGATCTGGTCATTACCAACATGGGAAATCGATGCTCCACACCTCTGGTCACCCTCTCATTGCTGAGGTCAGACCATAAGCTAATCACCCTTAACATCCATATCCCACCCCCACCCCCCAGTAAGGAAACCTCCATAAAAAACTTCTCCAAAGCCAACTTCATGCTACTCAAGTCAGAAGATACAAACTTCATGACACCCATGCAGACGGGAACTGAAAGTTCAACTGCTGAATCCTACACTAAGGCACGGTACAAGCACATCCACTCATGCATGAATTGTGCCATCCCAAATAGAACCAAGATGCTCTCCTCCAAAAAACGGAAGCCAATCTGGTGGCCACCTGCCATAAACAAACTTTGCAACAAAAGGAAGAAACTGTTGCAGAAAAGAGGAAAATCCCAGGATGCAAAAAATTCCCTTACCAGCCTCAGTAAAAAGTTGAGATCCCTCTTAAAATCCTCCAAAGCTAGTTATGAAAATAAAATTGCCAAAGATTCCAAAGACAACCACAAGGCATTCTATAACTATGTCAAGAATCTAAATGGCAATGCTCAGATCTGCTCTGAGCTACAACAGAATGGCATTAAATATACTGATCCCAAGGATATTGTCAATATCCTGGCAGATTGATTCAGTGCCAACTTTACCCCCCTCTCACCCCATAAATGGCCCATCTCAATACCGGAAGATTCCCAAATTCTGGTAATAATGGCCACACAGGTAAAAAACGGACTCTCCAAAGCTAAGAATACAGCATCTATGGGACCAGATGACATCCTGGGCTGTGTACTAATGAACTACAAAATGAACTGGCACCTCAGCTAAGTGTCATGTTTAATCATACCCTCACCTCAGGCTTCATGCCCACTGAGTGGCGCACAGCTACAGTTATCCCACTCCACAAGTGGGGATCCACCTTGGATCCTGGGAACTACCGCCCCATCAGTCTGACGAGCCTGATCTGCAAGGCCATGGAACGTATTATCATGGAACTTATAAACAAAGACATTGGCAACCTTAAAACACTGGAACCCACCCAGTTTGGGTTTGTGAAGGGTCGATCTTGTCTCCTGAACCTAATTAACTTCTTCAAATCAGTCTCCAGAGCCGTGGACGAGGGTAAGTCAGTCCACACAGCCTATCTGGACCTTGGCAAGGCCTTTGCCATCATCCCCCACTCTGAAATCATAGATAAACATACTAAGCTGAGCATTAATCCCTACATCAGTCGATGGGTTGCCAACTGGCTTACTGACAGAACCCACACTGTAAAAGTAGCTGACTCCAAATCCAGCTCCAGACAAGTGACAAGTGGAGTACTTCCGGGTTCAGTCCTGGGACCTCTCTTGTTTGGCATCAACTTCTCTGAAGTACAGGGCAACACTAAGGGACTCTGGCTAACAAAGTTCCCAGATGACTGCAAACTGGGAGCCATTATTGAATCCCCAAATGATGTGGATACTCTACAAAAGGGCCTTACAGAAACAGATGCTTGGTGCCAGAGCCATGGGCTCAAGCTCAATGCCAAGAAATGTATAGTTATCCCCTTTTGGAAAAAAACATGTACCCGTGAATTACCACATAGGTGGCAGTACACTAAACACTGAAAGTGTGATAAGAGACTTAGGGACACAGGTGGACAGTGGTCTCACCTTCAATAACCACATCACCACAACAGTTAGAAAATCCTTCTATGTGGCACACCTCATCACTAAGGGCTTTTCATCCAGAAAAAAGGAGGTTATTGTCCCACAGTACTCATCCCTCATTAGACCCATTATAGAATACAATGCCCCATTTACTATGCACCTCTCAAGACATCTGCAACAACTGGAAAGGCCGCAGAAATACCTCACTTAAAAAATCACAGACCTAAAGCAGATGCCCTGTGCTGACCACCTTAAAAAACTCCAGCTATGCTCTGTCACATGTCATCTACTCTGAGGCGATCTCTGCTTAACATACAAGGCCATATCAAACCCAGAGCTGTTGGACATGCTACACTTAAAGAAATCCCAATCCCTCAGAGCCACATGCTCCAGGGATCTAAACCTTGTCATCACAATAAACAAAACATGCTGGAGGGATACGTTCCTGACCCAGAGACTCCCCAGACTCTGGAATAGACTGCCCATACATGTCAAGCAGAGTGCCTCTTTGGCCCTCTTCAAAAGGAAGCTTGATGATAGGATGGGAGAAAGGAAATTCACCCCGGGGATCACATCAGTCACCCTACTAGACAGGGGTCCAGGAAAGTAAATACTGCGGGAAGAAATAGCCAGGGAATTGTTATGGCTAGGCTTGTATAGGCCCTAGGGCTGATAGCTTAGTACCAGCCTATGAACCTATGAACCTATGTATGTAAATGTATGTAATTACTTTTATTCTCTGGATTATTATGTCATAGTATTTCATGTATTTATCTTTTTTACATATACAAGTGCAGCTTTTCTCCTCGGGTCTCCACTGAAAAAGGGCTATTGCCCAGTCGGACTAACCCGGTCAACAAATGCCAAAATAAAATAAATATATACTTGTTCTTTCTATTTTAGATCTACAGTGGTTAATCATCCCATTTTTGCTAAAATTACATCTAATATATTTACTGTATTTTTACAGAATACAGTTGATCTAGAGCATCTCCCATTTCCCAAATTCCAAATTATCCTTCCTTCCCATAGTTTCTCTGTTTGTAATCTTTCGTCATTTGTTAAAAATCTCTTGTCTTCTGATATAAATACATCTACATCACATGCATTATGCCACTCCAAAATCCATATTCTTCTTACTATATCCTTCATATTATTCACATTTACAGAAGCACTTTAAAGTGTTCATTTTCCCTTTTCATTAGATTCATGATCTCATAAGTTAATAGCTAATTACTAGGCCAGTTTTCCTAATAGGCCATTCTAAGCCTAACCAATTTCCCTCCCAAAGGTGAAACACTGTACCTTGTGTCTGTGAGTCAAACACCTTAACCTTTATACCAACCCCCAATCATTAACTGTGTATATGTACCAACTAATACATTCAGTCAGTGAAAATGTGCCTTTAGCAGCCCAAACCCACAACTCAACAATGACCCTGGTCTGCAACAGGGTATAGTTGTATGTGAGTAATGTTCCAGTAGTACCCACAACACTGAGTTATTGCAGCTAATGCATGATGTGCAGAATAACTTCTGGGAGGAATGTTGGACATCATGACCATGGACAACTTAAATCATGGTCACACAGTGCTAACACTTATTGTCTGTGGCCAGGAGATAGTGCCCCTGGGGTCATACAGCCTGCTGTCATCTAGCAGGGCCATGGTATGACCCAAGCAACTCCAAGTAGTGAAGACATTCATTGCCAGCTGTATGCATAAGCTGTCCAGTGGTCTACCATGCATGCCCTGTACCTATCCACTAGATCAAGCCACAG
Source organism: Protopterus annectens (assembly GCF_019279795.1). Classification (NCBI taxonomy): domain Eukaryota; kingdom Metazoa; phylum Chordata; order Ceratodontiformes; family Protopteridae; genus Protopterus; species Protopterus annectens. The sequence goes on from NC_056733.1 coordinate 1,254,238,194, forward strand.
TGCTGAAACTACTGCTGAGGCTGTATCCCAGCATACACATACAGGCACCCAGAGACATACAAACACACACACACACACACACACACACACACACACACACACACACACACACACACACACACAAACATGCACAAACACACATACACACATATACCTCAGTCCCCATTGCTTCACATACTCAACATTCAGTGACACTGGCTCTTCACAAAGCCTTCTACATTAATCAACCACCCCCAACATTCTTCATAGATACAATACATTCTTAGTTTTCATTGTCTTCTGCACAATCACATTTCCCCATGAAAGACATTGCACACTTGTGCTCCATCCCACCCACTCATGCAAATAATGATCCCTGTACCCTGCCTTTTATAATTTGTTACTTGATAGTATGTATAAGCACAGCCTAGTGCTGTGTCTGTATAGATCACTTGTACTGTAATGTATACACTATGCCATGGGCCAACGTTGTGTGTAAGCCACTGCCACAGCATACTGTGCCTGCTTTTATCTAGCATGTTCATCCCCTGTCAACAGGTGCTGTTCCTCATGCAATTGTCCCACTGCTGTATCTGCTTCCAAATATGGTATTGTACAACATTACACATACTGAAGACATTTTAGTATATGTGGCAGGGTCATGCAGCAAGGCACCACCTGCTACATCAGGTCTGCAATTCCAGTAGATTGGGAAGCAGAACTCATGCGGACTCAGGTGGGGGGGGGGTCATCATTATTTGCTTTTCCATTTGAGAGATGGGAGGATGGTACTGAGTAGTCCACTTTGTACAGGTAATGAGGAGGGCTTTTCATTGTATGGGTTTTCCACCTGAGAGGTTTGCAGCCCATTCTTTCCATATTGGGAGAGTTTCAGATTTGGCAAGGGAATGCAGATCTATTGAGGTTATTAGAAGAGTGGGGAGGTGGTTTTCTAATGCCTTTTTATCTTATATCAGATAATGGATTTAATTGCATTATTTTTTTTGGCCTTTCAGGAAATCAGATTGTCATCTTGGTACATTTGTATATCCACTGGGTGAAGAAAAGGGCAGCAGTTAGGATGGATGGAAAGAATTTGGGATTGTCTCGACTTGGGTGGTCAGTTAATTGGCATGTGGTTGGAGGTCTTAGGTGCGCTCAACTTATGCATGAAGTTGAAGTGAGTGGAGCATGGACGCTGCTTATTCGGACAGGGTGAGAGGGTACGCTGCCCTGATGAATGCTAAGAAGAACGTCATGTTTCAGTTATTCTGTTGCAGTTCTTGAATACATTTTTGGTTTCAGTTTGAATCTAATAAAGGTAATCAAATGTCTGTTGGTGTCAGTGTGCAGCCTTAAAGGGGGGGGGCAGGACAAATGATTAGGGATAGTTATATGCATAAGTTAAGTCAAAAGAATACAGAAATGATTAGGGATAGTTATATGCATAAGTTAGTAAATTAAGAGTACAGAAATGTGGACTTAGAGAGAAACATGAGATATCTTCTAGTAGGGCAAACGTGGTGGAGAAATTTAAAGAGAAGGACTTAGGAGGGAGCAGAGTGAAAGATGTGAAGAGACTTCTGAGAGCCATGAAAAAAGAAAATAGCTTAAAAAGAGTGAGGAAGAAGTTGATGAGGAGGTAAAGATGTGGAAGATAATGATTATCTGAATACATCAATTGTAGAGTGACCTGAGGATATAGCAGCATGTGAGGAGAATGTGAATGACAGTATTTTCATGTTGTTTAATATTCCATATGGTGATGGGACATGTAGTGATGGAAGGTAACAGAAGAAAAAACAATTCAGACACACATAAAGGAGCACTGTTATACTGTTGAGTATGATGAAGAATATGAAAGAGAAAAAGAAGATAGTGAAATGTTATTAACACTGGTGTGACAGATACATGAGCGACTCTGTTTTAGAAGACTGGCACAAATGCATGAGCCCAGATGTAAGTAGTTAATTGCCTGTAGTAAAGGCCAATTAAAGAGAGAGACAATGGTCTATAAATAAACAGTAAATGTGGGGTGAACTAAAATCAATGACATATATATTGGGATGACAGCAATATATTGCTGATTAAAGTTATGGAAGTAGATTTGCATTTTGATTATTTTTATTGAAGATTATATAATATTGCATTGTAGTGAAAATACAATGTTGTTTGGCATAATGGTTAAGGTCTTCAACTCCCAGACACAAGGTACAGGATTTGATTCTGACCTAGGGTTATTGTCTAGGTTTATAATGGCTCTTCTGGGCATTTAGCTTAGTATTCACCTATGAACATACTGATGTGTGCAAGACCTCTACTTTAGATGTGATCTAGTGTTTATTATACAAGTGATGAAGGGTCTATATCAGAATAGCAAATGCTTAAAATAGCAAACGCTTTTCTGTCAAACTTAAAAACACGAAAACTGACAATGTCAAATGCACAGATCAGCAAATTTTTTTCCCAGGGAAAATATTTGCTGATCCAAAAAAAAAAATAAAGTGTATAAACAAAATAAAATGGGGGGCTTCGCCCTCCACACCCCCAAATTAAATATACCAACTATGAGATCCTGCCACAGTGGAGACAACAGCAAAGTCCCAAGAACGGCCCAGCAATTTTTTTCCCTGGGAAAAAAATTGCTGTTCCGCGCCTTCAACATTGTCAGCTTTCATTGTTTTCAGTTTGAAAAAAGAGTGTTCGCTATTTTAAGCATTCGCTCTTCTGATAGGAACCTGTGATGAAGGGATTATCAATGAGATACAAGTTTTATAATTGTCTGTGGGCTGAGATAGGGTTATTCTGCAACAAATACATGTTAGACACATGGATAATCAGACATGAAATCAGCTCATGTGTACCTGTAGTACCATTTTACTGTTCTTCCATTTGACATGAGCAGCTACTTCTGATAACATTATACTGCTTGGAAATGTCTTTCTTAACTAACTGAATTAAATTAATGAAAAAAAAAGCAAATACAAACTTGACCGATTGTGGTAAAATAAAAATAAAATTAAAACGAAAACACTTTTAGCAGTAAGACATGATTCCATTTCTTTAGCATAAAACTTATTTTAATTTCTGCTTTTGTTACGAATGACTATATGAAAGTTAACCAATGAAAATCAAAAGCCAGTCATAACATAAACAAGTGCAATTAACAACCATTATACTCTCTTAAGGTTAAATACTTACATAAAAAAATTAACTTAATAAATAAAATCATTTATAAACTTTAATATTAAAATCACACAATAGTTTGCTAAAAATTCATTTTGAGATTTTAAGTCTTCAGTCTTTTAAAAAACGCTTGATATGTATATTATCACTGATCCCTGGTTCTTTTTGTTCTACTTTGTTTTTATAATTCCCACCCCATAAATCTGTGGGGACATGTTCTATAACAGAAAATAAAAATAATTTATATTTTTCACAATGTCTGGTATGCTTAAACAATGCATTATTTTCATCTTTGTTTTGATGGCATAAACATGTTCATTATTTCTGTCTTTTAACATTCTCCTATTAATCCCTACAGTATATAATATGTAGTACACCCTGAGCAAAGACTTATATATACTACTCCCTTCGAATTGCAGTTAAATCTGCCAGGAACTGGGATCGTATGTTGTATATGCTCTAAGGAAATATAGGGTCCTTCTGAAATATAACAACATGTATTGCAACCCCACATTTATACATCCCCTTCTTATTAATGGTTGTAAAAGAATGGGGGTATTTTGGTGCTGTCTTTTTGTAATAATGATTTTAGATTACAAGTGTCTTTATAAACAAAAGTGGAGGATTTTCCTACAGCTCTAAACAATTAACTGTTTTCTCCCAAAATTCTCCAATTGCTGCTAATGAAGTCACAGATGGCTTCACTATTTAATGTCATCTCTAAATTACAGGATATGTCCCTGCCTCAAACGGAATTCCTTTCTAAAAATATATATTTCCTTAATGAGAGAATTTCTTAAAATAGGTGCACATAAAGTGTTTTGTTTTGTTATAATTTCATTCTCACTTCATAATAGTATCTCTCTACTGCATCCTCTCTTAATAAATAGGGAAGTAATAAATTCCATTCCTTCTCTAAATTTCCTTTCATCCATAGTCATTCTTGAAGCCCTTATATATTGTCCTCTTGGTATATTTTTTTCAGATAATATCAGAGAAAGCAGTCACTGATACTTGTACTGCAATATTTACAGCCTGAAAGATAATAAGCTTTGTTTACATTGTTAATTTTGTCTATTGAAATAAATATCTAAAAAAAAAACACAAAGAAAGTAAATAATCATCAGATGAATATTTTAACTTGGCTTGTAAAACTGCTGATGATACTGGTTAGGTTCATAAGTATATAAGCCTAGCCATGCAACCCAATCTAATTGTGCCCTATGTATCATGGGTGTTCATTAGGTGGAGGCATTCAGTTAGGAAGTCTCAACAGGTGATGTGGGGGAGGGGTAATGTTAGCTTGATAATTACTGTCTGTTTCTGTCTATAAGAGACATGGGAACAGATCCAGGGTGAATTTTTGATTTCCCATCCATTGGTTGAGGTTACACTTAAATAGGGTAAGGGATGGACTCTGCTTCACATGGATAGGTAGCCTGTTCCAGAGCATGGGGAATCCTGTGAGACATATATCTGTCTTGCCAACATGTCTTAATTTTGTCACAGGTAAAATTTAAATCCTTGGTTCTAGTTATTCTGATGCTTTTCATTTTGTAGATGTGCAAAAGGTCCATCAGAGACGGATACAAAGATGCCTCGTATGCCAGGCATAAATTACCCCTCAGAAACCTGTAGAATATTGAGTATAGGGATGGGGCTTTATGGTGATCTGCGTAAGACAATATGTTTATACCCTGGATTCTCCAGGTAAAGAACTTTTGTGGGTGCTCCAATGGTGCATATGTCTGATCGGGTACATGCTGAAGGGGGCATTATACTCAATGATGGGACTAATAAGGATCAAATAAAATGGCACCATGATGACCTGGATATCATGCCCTTACTTATAATTTGGGCAACAGAGAATGATTTTCTTACTACCTTGGCCACGTGTTGTTCAAAAGCCAGATTACTGTCTACATATGTTTCCAGATCCTTAAGTACTTAGTCAGCTCTATGGGTCTCTTATCAATGGGGTAATAGGCCTGGGTGGCAGTTTTCCCAAAAGGCACTTTAATGCATTTCCTGGCATTGAGTTTTAATCTGTGACTTTGTCACCAGTCATTTGTCTATGTTAGACCCTCTCATAAGATGTTTTTGTCATGGTGGAAATCCATGATAGCTTCCAATTTGCAGTCATCTGTGAACTTGGTCAGCCAAAGTCCTTGCATCTGAGACATTGGAGCAGTCCTAGCATGGAGCCCTGAGGTACCCTGCTGGTAACCGGTCTCTTAGTGGAGGCCATTTCACCAATCCTGACTTCCTGTGTCCTGTCCATGAACCAGCTGGCAATCCATATGTAAGGGTTTATACCCAGTTAGGTGAGCTTGCCAACTATGCCCGAGTGGGATATTGTATCTAATGCCTTAGCCATGTCCAGTTCAGCAGTAGGAACCATTTTCCTCTCATCCATTGCCTTGGTTACCTCCTCAAAGAAGTCCAACAGATTTAGTAGGCATGACTTTCCTTGCAAAGCCAAACTGGGTTGGGTCTGGTGTCTAAAGGTTGACTATGTCTTTGTTGATCATTTCCAAGATAATGTGTTCCACGGCTTTGGAACTAATCAGACTGATAGTTTTTTAGTTTCTGAGCTAGTTAATCACCCACCCTTGTGCAGTCCTCCATTCTTGTGATACAAAGCCAGTTTTGTAACAATACATGAAAAGTGACTCAAGTGGTCCTGATAGGTCATGTTTCAAGCTACTTAGGAGGCATCCCGAGATATAGTCGGGGGCCCATTGAGACTGTGTTTCTGGCCTTAGCAAGCATAAGATCTTTTAGAACAACCTTTCTCATCACAGAAAAGTTTAAAACAAATCAGTGTTTATACTGTCCATTTAATAATTAGTAACCAGGCAACCTAATTGATTGATACAGTGTTAAAAACACATTTACAAACACAGTATGGGACTCACAGAGGGTCAGTGCACTGCACTGTTCAGATTAGCTTAAGTAGTATCCAAGTACAGGGTGTGGATGATTCTGCAATGCAGACAGCATATCTTTCAATGATGAAAATAATGTATTATGAGACATATGCTATTAAAGGTATAATGACATGGAAGTGAGGAATCTTATTCAAATAACTGCATGGATTATGCAAATCAAGGAATCTAAAATGGTGAAGTGATTCAGAAATGTATAAAATGGTGATGCTGCATAGAGATGTATACATGTTTTGAACATTGTGACTTGTGCTGTAGAATAAAAGTAATACCAGGAATTGCAGCAGCATGTGTTTGGAGCCACCATCAGAGCCACTGCTCACAATGCCACATGTGGTGGCTATCCATGCCACCAGATGAGGTACCAATAGCTCCTAATGGGTCTATATCACTTTGTTGAAACGGCAGAAGTTTGAACACCATATGTTCAAACTTCTAACCTCGAAGTGCAAAACCATCGGAGGCTTAGAATAGCGATTTTTTTTCCAAGGAAAAAAAATAACTGTTCCAAGAAACACACACACAACACAAGCACACCAAAAAACAGCAATCCACACACATGCACTTAAAATCCTACATCTAACCCTACACTAAACTGTACATACACTACTATCTATCCACTCACCTTAACCCAAACCCTAACCCTAAGGTCCGTCACTATCGCACACTCACCTGACCCGCGCCCTGACCCTAACTCACCTATCCTGCCCTAACCCTAAAGTCTGTCACTATTGCACACCCACCTCACTAACTCACCTAACCCGCGCCCTAATCCTAACGTCCACACAATCGCACACTTACCTGAACCCGACCTGTAATTTTCCACCACAGTGCTGAAAATCACAAAACCACAAAAACAGACCACCAAATTTGTTCCCTGGGAAAGAATTTGGTGTTCCGCAGCTTCGCGATAATCAGTTTTTGAACTTCATAGTTCGAACATATGGTGTTCGAAATGCTGAAGTTTCAACGAACTGATAGGAAACTGCTCCTAACATACCACCATCTCACAGGCCAACAGATCTAACAGTTGTCTTGATGCTGGTGCAAAGGATCAAGGGGTTAAGATCAGAGGTTTGAAATATATGTTTAGAGATGGTGTAAAGACAGTCATCAACCCTCCCACAGATAGGAGGACATAGCTGTCAACAATCTGCTTTATGTAGTCAAGGATTTGACTCCCTTAACCTCCATCTCCCTACTGTGTGATTCTAACTCTGAACAAGTCACTTAACCATAGAGTGCTCTGGGGCTCTATTGAAAAAGTCCATGTGTGTC